>NC_086455.1:157401614-157554114 GCF_028390025.1 Pseudophryne corroboree
ACACCTCCATCCCCCCCTCTCTCTCCTACCTCCCCCCCCTCACTCTCTCCTCCTTACTCCCCCCTCTCATCTCTCTCACTCACATCTCCACTCCTCGTCTCTCTCTCCTCTCTCCCCTTACACCCCCCCTCTCTCTCTCTCTCTCTCTCACCATACACCCCCCCTCTCTCTCCTTCCTCCTCCTCTCTCTCTCCTTACACCCCCCCCTCTCTCTCCTTACACCCCCCCTCTCTCTCTCTCTCTCTCTCTCTCTCTCCTACACCCCCCTCTCCTTCCTTACACCCCCCTCTCTCTCTCTCCTACCTTACACCCCCCTCTCTCTCTCTTCTTACCCCCCCCTCTCTCTCCTTACACCCCCCTCTCTCTCTCTCTCTCCTTACACTCCTCTCTCTCTCCTCTCCTTACCCCCCTCTCTCTCTCCTCTCCTTACCCCCCCTCTCTCTCTCTCTCTCTCCTTATCCCCCTCTCTCTCTCTCTCCTTACTCCCCCTCTCTCTCTCTCTCCTTACACCCCTCCTCTCTCTCTCTCCTTACACCCCCCCTCTCACTCTCTCCTTACACCCCCCCTCTCTCTCCCTTACACCCCTCCCTCTCTCTCTCTCTCTCCTTACACCCCCCTCTCTCTCTCTCTCCTTACACCCCCCCTCTCTCTCTCTCCTTACACCCCCCCTCTCTCTCTCTCCTTACACCCCCCCTCTCTCTCTCTCCTTACACCCCCCCTCTCTCTCTCTCCTACACCCCCCTCTCTCTCTCTCCTTACACCCCCCCTCTCTCTCTCTCCTTACACCCCCCCCTCTCTCTCTCTCCTTACACCCCCCCCTCTCTCTCTCTCCTTACACCCCCCCCTCTCTCTCTCTCCTTACCCCCCCTCTCTCTCTCTCCTTACCCCCCCTCTCTCTCTCTTACACTCTCTCTCTCCTCTCCTTACACCCCCCCTCTCTCTCTCTCTCTACTCCCCCTCTCTCTCTCTCTCTCTCTCTCTCCTTACACCCCCCCCTCTCTCTCTCCTTACACCCCCCCTCTCTCTCTCTCCTTACACCCCCCCCTCTCTCTCTCCTCTCTCTCTCTCTTACACCCCCCCCTCTCTATCCTTACACCCCCCTCTCTCTCCTTACACCCCCCTCTCTCTCTCTCTCTTCTTACACCCCCCTCTCTCTCTCTCTTCTTACACCCCCCTCTCTCTCTTCTTACACCCCCTCTCTCTCTCTCCTTACACCCCCCTCTCTCTCTCTCCTTACACCCCCCCTCTCTCTCTCTCTCTCCTTACACCCCCCTCTCTCTCTCTCCTTACACCCCCCTCTCTCTCTCTCCTTACACCCCCCTCTCTCTCTCTCCTTACACCCCCCCCTCTCTCTCTCCTTACACCCCCCCCCTCTCTCTCTCTCTCTCTCTCTCTCTCTCTCTCTCTCTCTCTCTCTCTCTCTCTCCTACACCCCCCCCTCTCTCTCTCTCCTTACACCCCCTCTCTCTCTCCTTATACTCCCTCTCCCTCTCCTTACACTCCCTCTCTCCTCCCCCTCCTTACACCTCCCTCCCTCCACCTCTCTCCCCCTCCTTACATCTCTCTCCCCCTCCTTACATCTCTCTCCCTTACATCTCTCTCCCCCTCTCTCCTTACATCTCTCTCCCCCTCTCTCCTTACATCTCTCTCCCCCTCTCTCCCTTACATCTCTCTCCCCCTCTCTCCTTACATCTCTCTCCCCCCTTCCTCCTTACATCTCTCTCCCTCCTTCCCTCCTTACATCTCTCTCCCTCCTTCCCTCCTTACATCTCTCTCCCTCCTTCCCTCCTTCCACCTCTCCCTCCTTCCCTCCTTCCACCTCTCCCTCCTTCCCTCCTTCCACCTCTCCCTCCTTCTCTCCTTCCACCTCTCCTCCTTCTCTCCTTACACCTCTCTCCCTCCTTCCCTCCTTACACCTCTCTCCCATATTTCTCCTTGTATAACCCCCCTATTTCTCCTCACATGCCCCCTCTTCTGACATCTTTGTCTCCTTACATCTTTCTCCATACACCCCTCCTCTCACCTCACATCTCTCTCCTTACACCCCCCCTCTCTCTCTCCTGACACCACTCTCCCTCCCTCCTTACACCTCTCTCTCTCTCCTTACACCTTTCTCTACTTAATCTCCTTACACCTCTCTCCTTATATAACCCCCTCTTTACTGACATCTTTGTCTCCTTACATCTTTCTCCTTGCACCCCCTCTCTCTCTCCTTGCACCTCTATCCTTATATAACCCCCCTCTTTCTCCTTACATGCCCTCTTTTCTGACATGTTTGTCTCCTCACATCTTTCTCCATATACCCCTCCTCTCTCACCACACATCTCTCTCCTTACACCCCCTCTCTCTCTCTCTCTCCTTAATGTCCTTTCTTGGTTTGCTGTGAGTTCCCCTCTCGGGGAGGGGAGAAATGGGCATACTCTGCACTCCTGGTTGTCTCTACCTCTCCTGTACCCACACCTGCATCGTACACAAGACGGGTTAGTTAATTTATGGGCCTGTCACTCTCGCGGCAGTGTGATGTGTTGTGTATAACTGTCAGGGCTCATATGGAGGGCATGTACTGGACAGACGTGACAATCATAGTATTGCTGGCTTGCAGTGTAACAGATGTTGCATTGTATTGGTACCTGCCAGTTGCTGGCTCGCTCCTTCTGAGTAAGATTAATGGCTGCTCCTCTGCATTCTTTCTGCTTGCCTCATCCGTGACATTGGTACTTCATGTGTGAGATGAGGCGGGTGGCAGCCTAATTCCTGATATGCACCAAGAGCAGCATGCACCTTCTCAGTGGTGGTGACACCTCAGCCAGACACTCCACAACAAATGCTTTCTTGTACTGTAACTCGCTCAAAACATAGTAGCAGCTTGGTCTTAAGAATTTGTACAGCCTTTTATTTCACTATCGGCAACATCATCTGTTGGAAGTGAGCAGTATCAAAATGTATTTACTTATTGGGGTGGATGGATAAGATTGAGTATTATGGTCATGGTCAGTGGTCAGGTCATGTTTGGGTGTAGTGTCCTACGTCTGTACAGGGTGTAATAGATGTATTATGGTCATGTTGGGGTGTAGTGTCCTATGTCTGTACAGGGTGTAATAGATGTATTATGGTCATGTTGGGGGTGTAGTGTCCTATGTCTGTACAGGGTGTAATAGATGTATTATGGTCATGTTGGGGTGTAGTGTCCTATGTCTGTACAGGGTGTAATAGCTGTATTATGGTCATGTTGGGGTGTAGTGTCCTATGTCTGTGCAGGGTGTAATAGATGTATTATGGTCATGTTGGGGTGTAGTGTCCTATGTCTGTACAGGGTGTAATAGATGTATTATGGTCATGTTGGGGGTGTAGTGTCCTATGTCTGTATAGGGTGTAATAGATGTATTATGGTCATGTTGGGGGTGTAGCGTCCTATGTCTGTATAGGGTGTAATAGATGTATTATGGTCATGGCCAGTGGTCAGGTCATGTTGGGGGTGTAGTGTCCTATGTCTGTATAGGGTGTAATAGTTGTATTACGGTCATGGCCAGTGGTCAGGTCATGTTGGGGGTGTAGTGTCCTATGTCTGTATAGGATGTAATAGATGTATTATGGTCATGGCCAGTGGTCAGGTCATGTTGGGGGTGTAGTGTCCTATGTCTGTATAGGGTGTAATAGATGTATTACGGTCATGGCCAGTGGTCAGGTCATGTTGGGGTGTAGTGTCCTATGTCTGTATAGGGTCTAATAGATGTATTATGGTCATGTCCAGTGGACAGGTCATGTTGGGGGTGTAGTGGCCTATGTCTGCATAGGGTGTAATAGATGTATTAGAATCACGGCTAGTGGTCTTTCACTTTTACCCTCCTAGGTAACACGTTTTCTTTTTGTATTTTATATAGCGAACTCTTTATTTATTCCTCCTCTATTACTAGTCCTGTTGCTGAGAATTAACTTTATCAAAATGCTGAACTCGTCACATTCCGGTGAATCTTCTACTAGTTTTTTGTTTCCTAGCCTGTAGAATCTAAGGTTCCAGTCTGAGTTGGCCTTTAGAAGGGGGTCTTTGTTTCGCAGTAAGTGCATACGTTGCTGTGGTAATTTATGTATCATTATGCATTCCCTAATTATGAGCCTTCTGCACTCTGTATGATTTATACAGTGAAAAGCATCTGTTCTGTGCCTGGTGGGACACAGCAACCTTTCCCTGCCTGTTTCACTCTGCTATAGGGGACGGTCTCGCCATTCCTTCAAATGTCTCTGTGACGGGAGGGGAATCTGCTTTCAGGCACTCTGAGCTGTTGCAGATGTCTCTTAGAGTGACGGACATGTGAGAGGGGATTTGGGGATAAGGAGCAAAGTATCTCATTAGCTGGATAGTAATTCAGGAGACCGAGCTGGTCCTGATAGTACTTATGTGTTGTACCCATGTATGGTGGCTCCCAGTCCCAACCAACCCTCTGCTTCACAGAGAACAGGATTCCTTTCAAAACTAGTCTGTTGATGTATACCTCTTCTTCCAAATGTGGTCTCATTGCAACACCATTCTGGTGGGTTAAAGTCTGGACAGCAATCTTTGGTTTTGTGGTCAAGCAGGACCCTGACTTCTTATTGAGAGGTATGAAACTCTTGGTCATCCCCTTTATCCCAGAGATTGGACACTTGTATTCTAACTGCAGTCACATAGTACGTTCCCAGAAGTAAGTTTTTTTTTTTTTTTTTACCCTATTGTTCCTAAAAGAGAGTTAAATGGTGGAGACTAGAGCAGTAGACTCGTAAGGGTAAGTGGCTTCCATAGATACCATTCTCTGTTTTGGATCCACGAGCCATCCTCCTTGTAATGAGCTCCTTCTGGACCTTCTGATCTCCTCCTCCTCTGATTCCCATCGATACAGATTCCTCTATTTGTTTATCCCACTTTTTTTTTGTTACTTAAACTTGTTATACTCTCTGGGCTTGATTCAGAGTTGTACGCAAACCCGATGGTTGGCATGCATGACAAGTGGCTTGCTCAAGCGTAGAATGGGTTCTGCATTATCACTCGCAGGGCCCCAAGCCGCAGCACGGCTGTTCAGGGTCGATGCTTTGCTGCTGTTCTGTAGGTGTGCTGTGGCCAAGTTTTACCTCTTATGATCCAGATTCCCTGGCCCCGCTAGAGGAGCTTAGGCTTACTCAGATTGCCAATGGTTGCGATCGTATCCAATGTTGCGTCTTCGAATGCAGCACTCGGATCTGCAATGCTGGCAGGATTAGCATATATTTGCACTGCTGAATCATAATGGTTTTGTTCCTGTGAACATTCCTTATGTTAGAAAATTTCAATAAAAAATTAAACAAAACAAAAAAGAGAAAATACGATAACGCTTCCATCTTCCATTGTGTGTCTATGGAGTACATGGGCCGTCTATCCCTTTCATGTAATGTGTGGCTCTCCTACCCACTTATTTCATACGACAAGTGGGGTCTCCTAACCATCCATTTCTTATACCGTGTGTCTCTCCTACCCATCCATTACTTATACCGTGTGTCTCTCCTGTCCATCCATTACTTATACCGTGTGTCTCTCCTACCCATCCATTACTTATACCGTGTGTCTCTCCTACCCATCCATTACTTATACCGTGTGTCTCTCCTACCCATCCATTACTTATACCGTGTCTCTCTCCTGTCCATCCATTACTTATACCGTGTGTCTCTCCTGTCCATCCATTACTTATACCATGTGTCTCTCCTACCCATCCATTTCTTATACCGTGTGTCTCTCCTGTCCATCCATTACTTATACCATGTGTCTCTCCTACCCATCCATTTCTTATACCGTGTGTCTCTCCTACCCATCCATTACTTATACCATGTGTCTCTCCTGTCCATCCATTACTTATACCGTGTGTCTCTCCTACCCATCCATTACTTATACCGTGTGTCTCTCCTGTCCATCCATTACTTATACAGTGTGTCTCTCCTGTCCATCCATTACTTATACCGTGTGTCTCTCCTACCCATCCATTACTTATACAGTGTGTCTCTCCTACCCATCCATTACTTATACAGTGTGTCTCTCCTACCCATCCATTACTTATACCGTGTGTCTATCCTGTCCATCCATTACTTATACCGTGTGGCTCTCCTGTCCATCCATTACTTATACCGTGTGTCTCTCCTGTCCATCCATTACTTATACCGTGTGTCTCTCCTACCCATCCATTTCTTATACCGTGTGTCTCTCCTACCCATCCATTACTTATACCGTGTGTCTCTCCTGTCCATCCATTACTTATACCGTGTGTCTCTCCTACCCATCCATTTCTTATACCGTGTGTCTCTCCTACCCATCCATTACTTATACCGTGTGTCTCTCCTGTCCATCCATTACTTATACCGTGTGGCTCTCCTGTCCATCCATTACTTATACCGTGTGTCTCTCCTGTCCATCCATTACTTATACCATGTGTCTCTCCTGTCCATCCATTACTTATACCGTGTGTCTCTCCTACCCATCCATTACTTATACCGTGTGTCTCTCCTGTCCATCCATTACTTATACAGTGTGTCTCTCCTACCCATCCATTACTTATACAGTGTGTCTCTCCTACCCATCCATTACTTATACAGTGTGTCTCTCCTACCCATCCATTACTTATACCGTGTGTCTATCCTGTCCATTCATTACTTATACCGTGTGTCTATCCTGTCCATCCATTTCTTATACCGTGTGTCTCTCCTACCCATCCATTACTTATACCGTGTGTCTCTCCTACCCATCCATTACTTATACCGTGTGTCTATCCTGTCCATCCATTTCTTATACCGTGTGTCTATCCTGTCCATCCATTTCTTATACCGTGTGTCTATCCTGTCCATCCATTTCTTATACCGTGTGTCTCTCCTACCCATCCATTACTTATACCGTGTGTCTCTCCTACCCATCCATTACTTACACAGTGTGTCTCTCCTGTCCATCCATTACTTATACCGTGTGTCTCTCCTGTCCATCCATTACTTATACCGTGTGTCTCTCCTACCCATCCATTACTTATACAGTGTCTCTCCTACCCATCCATTACTTATACAGTGTGTCTCTCCTGTCCATCCATTACTTATACCGTGTGTCTCTCCTGTCCATCCATTACTTATACCGTGTGTCTCTCCTACCCATCCATTACTTATACAGTGTCTCTCCTACCCATCCATTACTTATACAGTGTGTCTCTCCTGTCCATCCATTACTTATACAGTGGGTCTCTCCTACCCATCCATTACTTATACCGTGTGTCTCTCCTGTCCATCCATTACTTATACCGTGGGTCTCTCCTACCCATCCATTACTTATACCGTGTGTCTCTCCTACCCATCCATTACTTACACAGTGTGTCTCTCCTGTCCATCCATTACTTATACCGTGTGTCTCTCCTGTCCATCCATTACTTATACCGTGTGTCTCTCCTACCCATCCATTACTTATACAGTGTCTCTCCTACCCATCCATTACTTATACAGTGTGTCTCTCCTGTCCATCCATTACTTATACCGTGTGTCTCTCCTGTCCATCCATTACTTATACCGTGTGTCTCTCCTACCCATCCATTACTTATACAGTGTCTCTCCTACCCATCCATTACTTATACAGTGTGTCTCTCCTGTCCATCCATTACTTATACAGTGGGTCTCTCCTACCCATCCATTACTTATACCGTGTGTCTCTCCTGTCCATCCATTACTTATACCGTGGGTCTCTCCTACCCATCCATTACTTATACCGTGTTGCTCTCCTGTCCATCCATTACTTATACCGTGTCTCTATCCTGTCCATTCATTACTTATACCGTGTGGCTCTCCTGTCCATCCATTACTTATACCGTGTGGCTCTCCTGTCCATCCATTACTTATACCGTGTGGCTCTCCTGTCCATCCATTACTTATACCGTGTGGCTCTCCTGTCCATCCATTACTTATACCGTGTGGCTCTCCTGTCCATCCATTTCTTATACCGTGTGTCTATCCTGTCCATCCATTTCTTATACCGTGTGTCTATCCTGTCCATCCATTTCTTATACCGTGTGTCTATCCTGTCCATCCATTACTTATACCGTGTGTCTCTCCTGTCCATCCATTACTTATACCGTGTGTTTCTCCTACCCATCCATTACTTATACCGTGTGTCTCTCCTACCCATCCATTACTTATACCGTGTGTCTCTCCTACCCATCCATTACTTATACCGTGTGTCTCTCCTACCCATCCATTAGTTATACCGTGCGTCTCTCCTGTCCATCCATTACTTATACCGTGTGGCTCTCCTGTCCATCCATTACTTATACCGTGTGGCTCTCCTGTCCATCCATTACTTATACCGTGTGGCTCTCCTGTCCATCCATTACTTATACCGTGTGGCTCTCCTGTCCATCCATTACTTATACCGTGTGGCTCTCCTGTCCATCCATTACTTATACCGTGTGTCTATCCTGTCCATCCATTTCTTATACCGTGTGTCTATCCTGTCCATCCATTTCTTATACCGTGTGTCTCTCCTACCCATCCATTACTTATACAGTGTCTCTCCTACCCATCCATTACTTATACAGTGTCTCTCCTACCCATCCATTACTTATACAGTGTCTCTCCTGTCCATCCATTACTTATACCGTGTGTCTCTCCTGTCCATCCATTACTAAGACAGTGTCTCTCCTACCCATCCATTACTTATACAGTGTGTCTCTCCTGTCCATCCATTACTTATACAGTGGGTCTCTCCTACCCATCCATTACTTATACCGTGTGTCTCTCCTGTCCATCCATTACTTATACCGTGTGTCTCTCCTGTCCATCCATTACTTATACCGTGTGTCTCTCCTGTCCATCCATTACTTATACCGTGTGTCTCTCCTGTCCATCCATTACTTATACCGTGTGTCTCTCCTGTCCATCCATTACTTATACCGTGTCTCTCTCCTGTCCATCCATTACTTATACCGTGTCTCTATCCTGTCCATTCATTACTTATACCGTGTGGCTCTCCTGTCCATCCATTACTTATACCGTGTGTCTATCCTGTCCATTCATTACTTATACCGTGTGGCTCTCCTGTCCATCCATTACTTATACCGTGTGGCTCTCCTGTCCATCCATTACTTATACCGTGTGGCTCTCCTACCCATCCATTACTTATACCGTGTGTCTATCCTGTCCATCCATTTCTTATACCGTGTGTCTATCCTGTCCATCCATTTCTTATACCGTGTGTCTATCCTGTCCATCCATTTCTTATACCGTGTGTCTATCCTGTCCATCCATTTCTTATACCGTGTGTCTATCCTGTCCATCCATTTCTTATACCGTGTGTCTATCCTGTCCATCCATTACTTATACCGTGTGTCTCTCCTACCCATCCATTACTTATACCGTGTGTCTATCCATTACTTATACAGTGGGTCTCTCCTGTCCATCCATTACTTACAGTGTGTCTATCCTGTCCATCCATTACTTATACCGTGTGTCTCTCCTGTCCATCCATTACTTATACCGTGTGTCTCTCCTGTCCATCCATTACTTATACCGTGTGTCTCTCCTGTCCATCCATTACTTATACCGTGTGTCTATCCTGTCTATCCATTACTTATACCGTGTGGCTCTCCTGTCCATCCATTACTTATACCGTGTGGCTCTCCTGTCCATCCATTACTTATACCGTGTGGCTCTCCTGTCCATCCATTACTTATACCGTGTGGCTCTCCTACCCATCCATTACTTATACCGTGTGTCTCTCCTACCCATCCATTTCTTACACACTGTCTTTCTCCTGCCCATCCGTTTCTTACACAGTGTCTCTCTCCTGCCCATCCGTTTATACACGGTGTCTCTCTCCTGCCCATCCGTTTATACACGGTGTCTCTCTCCTGCCCATCCGTTTATACACTGTCTCTCTCCTGCCCATCCGTTTATACACACTGTCTCTCTCCTGCCCATCCGTTTCTTACACACTGTCTCTCTCCTGCCCATCCGTTTCTTACACAGGGGTAAATTTACTAAGATGGGAGTTCTATTTAAGATGCCTATAGCAACCAATCACATTCTACTTCTCATTTATCTAGCACCTTCTAGAAGATAATACCTGGTATCTGGTTGCTATGGGCAACATCTCATCTTGAATAGAACTCCCATCTTAGTAAATTTACCCCACAGTGTCTCTCTCCTGCCCATCCATTTCTTAGTGTCTCTCTCCTGCCCATCCATTTCTTACAGTGTCTCTCTCCTGCCCATCCATTTCTTACAGTGTCTCTCTCCTGCCCATCCATTTCTTAGTGTCTCTCTCCTGCCCATTCATTTCTTACACAGTGTCTCTCTCCTGCCCATTCATTTCTTACAGTGTCTCTCTCCTGCCCATCCGTTTCTTACACCGTGTCTCTCTCCTGCCCATCCGTTTATTACACCGTGTCTCTCTCCTGCCCATCCGTTTCTTACACCGTGTCTCTCTCCTGCCCATCCGTTTCTTACACAGTGTCTCTCTCCTGCCCATCCGTTTCTTACACAGTGTCTCTCTCCTGCCCATCCGTTTCTTACACAGTGTCTCTCTCCTGCCCATCCGTTTCTTACACAGTGTCTCTCTCCTGCCCATCCATTTCTTACACAGTGTCTCTCCTGCCCATCCATTTCTTAGTGTCTCTCCTGCCCATCCATTTCTTACACAGTGTCTCTCCTGCCCATCCATTTCTTACACAGTGTGTCTCTCCTGCCCATCCATTTCTTACAGTGTGTCTCTCCTGCCCATCCATTTCTTACACAGTGTGTCTCTCCTGCCCATCCATTTCTTACACAGTGTGTCTCTCCTGCCCATCCATTTCTTACACAGTGTGTCTCTCCTGCCCATCCATTTCTTACACAGTGTGTCTCTCCTGCCCATCCATTTCTTACACAGTGTGTCTCTCCTGCCCATCCATTTCTTACACAGTGTGTCTCTCCTGCCCATCCATTTCTTACACAGTGTGTCTCTCCTGCCCATCCATTTCTTACACAGTGTGTCTCTCCTGCCCATCCATTTCTTACACAGTGTGTCTCTCCTGCCCATCCATTTCTTACACAGTGTGTCTCTCCTGCCCATCCATTTCTTACACAGTGTGTCTCTCCTGCCCATCCATTTCTTACACAGTGTGTCTCTCCTGCCCATCCATTTCTTACACAGTGTGTCTCTCCTGCCCATCCATTTCTTACACAGTGTGTCTCTCCTGCCCATCCATTTCTTACACAGTGTGTCTCTCCTGCCCATCCATTTCTTACACAGTGTGTCTCTCCTGCCCATCCATTTCTTACACAGTGTGTCTCTCCTGCCCATCCATTTCTTACACAGTGTGTCTCTCCTGCCCATCCATTTCTTACACAGTGTGTCTCTCCTGCCCATCCATTTCTTACACAGTGTGTCTCTCCTGCCCATCCATTTCTTACACAGTGTGTCTCTCCTGCCCATCCATTTCTTACACAGTGTGTCTCTCCTGCCCATCCATTTCTTACACAGTGTGTCTCTCCTGCCCATCCATTTCTTACACAGTGTGTCTCTCCTGCCCATCCATTTCTTACACAGTGTGTCTCTCCTGCCCATCCATTTCTTACACAGTGTGTCTCTCCTGCCCATCCATTTCTTACACAGTGTGTCTCTCCTGCCCATCCATTTCTTACACAGTGTGTCTCTCCTGCCCATCCATTTCTTACACAGTGTGTCTCTCCTGCCCATCCATTTCTTACACAGTGTGTCTCTCCTGCCCATCCATTTCTTATACAGTGTGTCTCTCCTGCCCATCCATTTCTTACTCGTGGGCAGATGTAACATGTGCAGAGAGAGAGAGAGTTCGCTTTGGGTGGGTTATATAGTTTCTGTGCAGGGTAGATACTGCCTGCTTTATTTTTCCACTGCAATTTAGATTTCAGTTTGAACACACCCCACCCAAATCTCTCTGCACATGTTACATCTGCCCCACCTGCCCTGCACATGGTTTTGCCCATTACAGGAAGATTTTGCTCTTTGCGATCAACCTTGAATTGGGTCCATAGACCATAATAAAAAGGGTGATTTGAAAGCTGCTGCAGAGCATCCCGCATTATCATGCATTTCTGGTACGTGACAGCCAATATATACAAGGCAGGGACCACCCAACCAGTTTATCTAATGTCAGAGAACAGCCACCAGGAAGTAAAACTCCTTCCGTACATCTTGGTGACCCAGGCGTCATTTCATTCAGAGTGGGGGCATTTTATTCCTATGGTACCTGTCATACATCGGGGACCCCCAACCCACTGATTTTAGGCACAGCAGGAATAATCCAGCAATTTCGTACCCTGCAGTAGTTTCTCACCCCGATGGGTAGCGGGGACCCTATTGGTAATGCATTTGTAAGTGATTCGCCCAGGGCAGGGGCACAGAACTGGCAACGTTACTCAGCCTGCTCATTATACAATTCTGCATATCCAACCAGGATTCTCATGCTGGCCCCCGTGTGGGGTAATCACCGTACGTTCCGCTTGTCTACTTTCTGGATTTCCTCTACTTCCATGGTGAGGGATTTAGATGAGAATTCAGCAGTTGGTTGATTAATAATTAATAGTCTTCAGTAACTATAGGTTCCTGGGTATAGTTCTGTGTTCTGGCAGCCTGCCATAGCTGGCTCATTAACCCTTTGTGAAATATCGGTCCCTTGGAGTCACAAGCTGTCCTTTATCTCATCCCTCTCTGTAGGTGTCATTGTGTTCATTGTCTGCTTTGTAGGTTTTCCTTGTCGCTGTGTGTAGCTGCGAGCCGCAGGAATTAATGTTTTTTTTTCTCTCTGGTAATGAGTTTTTTACAAGACCTGCCTTCCAGCGGCTTCTGCTTGATTAATAACTGTCTGTATTCAGGACCCGCCGACAGACCAAATATTTGTATTGAAGGGTCCGTAGAAGTGTTGCAGAGCATTGCACAGCAAGATGGCGTCAAAAAAATGTCTGTCGTAGGGATCACGCACAGTGTTATCATATTCTTTTATATGGCAAATAATCAGCTTGAAGTCTGTTTCAGGCTGGGGGATGGACGAAGGATGCTCCGTATTTACACAGAATATCATGATTTGTGTATGTGACCACATCCTGTGTGTCCTAATTTCACATATTCTCTACATGGGCCCCAGTGTAGCGACAAGTGCAGGTCCAGTGATCGGTTCTCTGTACATGTAGATTTCACTTTAGATGGGCTCCTTTTGCAACACATCTCTGAATTATAGGACCACATGCCACATCCAGTTCCTGTGGCGCCGAAGCCTTTTGTAATCTTGACCGTCTCTGGAATGGCGCGGTGTAGAGGGTGTTGGCAGGTCAGCAGGCACCGAGCATTAAATGGCTGTATCTGCATAATATACTGGCAAGAAAGTAGTTAATCCATTTCCCGATTTGGTGCTATCTGTAATCTCCAATCACGCCCCCGCTCTCCCCACGGAGGGGCTGAAAGGGTGTAATTTGTTTGAGTGGAACATGCCAGTCCTTAAGTTGTGCGATGCAGGCCAGCATAGGGCCTGAGTGTGTGTGTGTTTTTTTTTTTGCCAGGCAATTAGTGAGAGATTGTTTAACTAGCAGCAGAATACACAGGTCTTTCCATGCACAGAGGCACGTGTCAGCTGCTGGAAGGTAAAACACAAAGGAGAGTCTGGCATACTGGCTGGTGAAGGAGTGTTTCTTCTGTGCAGCTCACACTCTACGTTAGTACCTTTCTTATAGGAAAATACACTGGAGTAGGATGGCTGTAGTTAGGGCGGCATTAAGTCACCATTGTGGCCGTACTGTTTGGGAACCATCTCCTTTGTTTAGCCAGGAAATGTGGCGTGCCACTTATATCACAAAGGTTGTCACACCTCTGCAGTTGAATATCCCCTGGGCCAGTCTCTTTTTACTCATCACCTAGTAGTCCTTTCCCCCTCAGTGCCTTCCATCCTGGTCTCTTCTTACTCCTCATCCAGTGCCCCCCTAACATGCTGTGCCTCCACCTTGACCTCCTCTTAGTTCTTATACTCATCAATTAGTATCCCGCCTCCAAGTCCCCCATCCTAGTATTCTCTTATTCATCATCCAGCAATTTCTCCCCCCCCCCCCCCCCCCCCCCCCCCTCAGGCGCCTTCCCCTGTGGTCACCTCTTACTAATCATCCAGTCCCCCCATCCTACCCCAGCTATGTTTTCCTGCTCATCACCACCCAGTTTTTCGCCTCCAAGTCCTCCATCCTAGTAACCTCGTATTCATCATCTGGTAATCACTACCTCCCCAGTGCCCTTCTTTCTAGTCTCCTCCTTAATGCTCATCCAGTCCTCCATCTTGGTCTTCTACATACCATCATCAATCATCATCATCATCATCATCATCATGATCACCCATCAATCATCCAGTAATATTTCCATTTTGGTTTACTCAGATTATCCAGTACCCCCAGTTATGTGCTTTACCTTGCCTCTCCCCTACTCATCATCCTGTACCCTCACCCTCCACTAGCTATGCCCTCCATCTTGGTCTCCTCAACCAGTACCACTCTTCTGTGTCCTCCCATCCTGGTCTGCTTTTACTCATCACACTACTCCTTACCCCTGCCATCCTGGTGTCCTTGTACTCCTCAACCAGTACCCCTTCCCCCATCCTATTAGCCTCATTCTCCCAGTCACCACCCCCTTCTCAATATCCTGGTCTCTTATCAAGCAGTCTCAGAGTTCTTCCATACTGGTTTTCTCTCTGCAGTTCTTGTGTTCCCTTATTTCTCCTTGCCACACCATCCTGCATTGATCTCACATCCCGTATGCTCCTGCAGTCTTCTGTTTGCTCTGCTCCCTTTGCCTCCTGTTTGGCTCCCTTCTGCCCTGCGCTGTAATTGATATGAAGCCGTGAAGGCTACTGAGCCCCCTCAGAGTGGTATTTCCATTAAACAGAGCGTGGGTCTTTGAATTGGAGTATGTGCACCTGGATGACCCCACTGTGTCACTCTGGCTCCTCGGCCCTCTAGGATAATTGGCATCTAGACAGCAGCTCCAGCCTGGCTCCCAGACGTGGCCAGCATGCTGCACTCTACTTCAAAGGCTCATGTATAGTTTGTAACAGACAAAAAATGATTTTCACAGGAGCTGTAGAAGGGCAGCCCCCCTGGGGGTCTTCCTTCTGCTTGTTAGTTGCATTACCTTGCAAAGGGAGAAACTTAAATACAGTGTATGTCTGGTGTTTGTGTCGTGTGAAACTGCTTTTCATTCTGATTTACTACAGTCATTTACTGCAGTGTATAAGAAGGGGGCACGCCACGGATGCCCTCTGCTGCAGTGTAAGAAGGGGGCACGCCACGGGTGCCCCCTGCTGAAGTGTATAAGGGGGCACGCCACGGATGCCCCCTGCTGAAGTGTATAAGGGGGCACGCCACGGATGCCCCCTGCTGAAGTGTATAAGGGGGCACGCCACGGATGCCCCCTGCTGCAGTGTATAAGGGGACACGCCACGGATGCCCCCTGCTGCAGTGTATAAGAAGGGGGCACGCCACGGATGCCCCCTGCTGCAGTGTATAAGAAGGGGGCTTGCCACGGATGCCCCCTGCTGCAGTGTATAAGAAGGGGGCTTGCCACGGATGCCCCCTGCTGCAGTGTATAAGAAGGGGGCTTGCCACGGATGCCCCCTGCTGCAGTGTATAAGAAGGGGGCTTGCCACAGATGCCCCCTGCTGCAGTGTATAAGAAGGGGGCATGCCACGGATGCCCCCTGCTGCAGTGTATAAGAAGGGGGCATGCCACGGATGCCCCCTGCTGCAGTGTACAAAATGAAGGGGGCACGCCACGAATGCCCCCCAGCGTATTTATGGAACCCTTCCATTTCATTTCTCTTTACGTATAATATTTTGTAGAATCTTGCACAAAACATAAATGTACCCAATTATAATGACTGACAACTTGTAAATCTTCCATAATCTATCCAATAAATATTTTATTACTGCTTCTGAGATTACGGTGCACATGGTGCATAATCATCCCCCAATGAATCCATCAACTGCATCAAGGTCCACAAGTGGATGGAAAAGTACAGCTTTAAAGTTGTCTGCTTATCAGGTTCCATGGGTTCTAGGCCTCTTGTATTACTGTTCTGTTCTGCTATGTTTAGGGTAGTTGTGAGTACGCTGCTTTGTGCACATGGCGCATCATATAGCGGCTGTGACCCTCTGCCACAGTATAGTGACCATGGGCTCATCCACTTCCCCAGGGAAACTCCAGATATCCTGCTCTGCACAAGGTCGGCTGACAAACGAGACTGAAATAGACCTGGGGAGGATTTGAGCCCTCTGCTGGCTCCGCCGTGGGGAGACCAGGGAACACACGTAGTGAATATTTAATGCTGTGATATGGCGAGACATAGCAGGCAGCGGATGATAGCTGGGCCAGGGGTGGGGGTCTTGCATATCGCATGTTACGCATACAATAAACACATTTATTTTGGTAAATGGTAAAGGAAAAATAGTTGGTCATTTACATGCTGTCACTCTTACATGCAAGATCTTTCTGTTTACCTGCATTCCGTCTGTGATTCCATTAGATGCAGTACCTTCTTACAAGCTGTAGGTGGTGGTGGTGTGCGATTCACTGTTGGTTTTGCACATACAGTAATGGCAGACAGAGTGGATACCTCTCTTATAATGGCCATTCTAGAAACCATTAACACTGTACATTATTTTCTCGAGCGCTTTAAGACGTTTGCACATAACAAGATGTACTAAAAATCTCCTGACTGGTATCAGACAGTTGGGCGCTGATTGAGCCCCTCCTCTGCTGCTATAGCAAAGCCCATTCCCCCCCCCCCCCCCCTATGCACTGAGTAACTGAGTATACTGTACTTCAAGATGGGAGGGGGCCGTGATGGACAAGAGGTCATTTTATTGTGCACCAGGTAGGTCACCACCCTACTTTTTATTTGTTCTTATTGTTGACTATTGTGTTGTTTTTTGGTGGGGGTGGGGCGGGACACATTCTGCATTTATTATTATTCTGCTCCAATATGTACTACTATAGGGGAGAGGTATCAAGCCTTGGGGAGAGGTGAAGTGCGGAAGTTGCCCAAGTCTTCTTTTTATAGACTGATACTGTGCTAGCTAAATTCTATTTTGAAGCTAATTGGTTGCTGTGGGCAACCCCTCTACTTTCTCTATATAGTAAATCACTCTCTCCTTGCTCACGGTCTTTATTGGGAACTTTGTTACCAATTTTTTTCTTTTTTTTCCTTTATTGTAAACCAATAAAAATGTATTTATATTTTTTTGGGAAAAGGAGTGCACAGAAATAGGCCTGGATATTGATTTCTGTGAGTCAGTCCTTGTTTGTGGTGGCTACAGACTCTTCTCCCTTTGTTCTTTCGGCCAGAAATTTCACGGGGGGGAAACAGGAGCTACAGGAACATTGTGGTAAAAAAGGGGAAAGACGCGCACGTAACCCAAGACCCAAGGTGTGCCAATGAAACGTGCCCGCTCCCTGCATCAGCCCCACTGACCACCTATAAATGTCGGTTACAGTTGGTCCCTAAGTCGGATTGTTTCTGGAATAGTCGCCATTCCCATCTGTGTTCCACTGATCAGCGTTGCGTCACTCCGCATTCATACAGCAGACCCAGGAGAGAGGGCTGCCTTATGTTGTTTAAATTATAAAAACTAATTTTTGGTTTGTAAACCCAACACAGACTTCTGTGTATCTGCTCTGATTCCACAGTTGGAGCCCCTGGCTGCTGGCGGAGGGGTTAGCTGGTGATCTTGCGTCTTTGCACGGTGACTGGAGGGACTGCCTGTGAGCAATTCTCCACGGGATTTAATATTCCGATTTATCTTTGTTATACTGTAAATCGTTGCCCTGAGAAATGTTTGCGATGAAGCTGTCTGGGGATTAGTAATCGGGCAAGAACAGTAATAAGAGCAGCTTGACATATTGGACAGATGCTGTGGGCCCCAGGAAGCGATGACACTACCCCCTCCCCCCTGCTGTCTGGGGCAACCACCTTGCTCAGATTTAATACCAGCAGCTGTCTCCTCTGCTATACGCTGCATAATGCAGTTTATGTTGCCCTGTCATAAGCTCTTAGTACTTAGTCAATGTTCTTAGTACTTGGGGTGTGCACAGGCATTTTTCTTTTTCCTGTCTAGTACTAGAAGCCTTCACATGGTAGCACCTTTTTTGTTTAAAAATAGGGTGTGCTGTCTAGTACGCCCCTTTTTCCTCCAATGGTAGAGTCGCACACACCAGTGTGTATAGCACGACCGGCCCGTCTTGCGCCGTGCGCTGGTCATTCATTGCTGATTTGGTGTTTCCTCCTGGACAAGTAGACTGCAGTGGTTTGGTACATCTGCATATGCCACATGTAGGCCTGTGACACGATGCGAAGTGACAGGCCTATTCTCATATGATTAGGATAAGTCATGTTTAGTGTTTGTACAATAACAGGGACATGCTGTACTGGACACATTTGCTTGTTGGACTAAATAATTGACAGAGAATGGAAACCTCTCTGGCAGCAGACATACGTAGAATACGCATAGGAGGGGCACGGTCTGCATGCGCCCAGCCCTGTAAATATAAAACTATCTGAGCTATAGTGGCAGCCTGCCCTGTGTATCTGTTCTGCTTCTGTGTATTTACAGTCAGGGGATGGCACCAGCTGACATGGAGCAGAGTGTCTGTGTAATGCTCTTTTGGTGTAGAAGTATTAGCGGGAGGAACAGTGTGTGAGCTCCGCAGGTGTCCTGGGGGACAGGGAGTAGGGAAAAGGCTGAACTGTGACCGCACAATTACCGGGGCGGCTCCCACAGTCTTGACAGCAGCTCTGCGGGGTCGGTCTAATGCGTGGGAAGCCAGGTTCCATCATGCAACACATGACATTGAAAAGTCAGGATGAGAACTATCAGTATCCAGGATATTTTTCTACAGAATCCTCTGCTTCTTGGGCGTAGCTCCCGGGAAGGATTTATATGCGGACACTGTACAACGTGACCCCGCGGTCGCTGCCAGGGTTCTGTATGTCAGGTGCGCAGTTAGAGGATGGTAAGAAATGGAAGATTGTGTGTCCTCTGCAGAGTTCCATAAAAAGAGAAGTAACTCTGGAATAACTGAGAACACGTGCATGCAAATCCCTGTAACTGCACCCAGGCACTGTGTATAAGCCATGCGTCTAATTGGGCGTCATCAGTGCCAGGTGTGCACCGCTGGGTATTACAGAGACGGGTATAAGCCTATACACTGTGTGTGTACTGTTACTGCATTACTAGGCGTCATCAGTGCCAGGTGTGCATCGCTGGGTATTACAGAGACGGGTATAAGCCGTATACACTGTGTGCGTACTGTTACTGTATTACTGGGTGACATCAGTACCAGGTGTGCATCGCTGGGTATTACAGGGACAGGTATAAGCCGTATACACTGTGTGTGTACTGTTACTGCATTACTAGGCGTCATCAGTGCCAGGTGTGCACCGCTGGGTATTACAGAGACGGGTATAAGCCTATACACTGTGTGTGTACTGTTACTGCATTACTAGGCGTCATCAGTGCCAGGTGTGCATCGCTGGGTATTACAGGGTCAGGTATAAGCTGTATACACTGTGTGTGTGTGTACTGTTACTGCATTACTAGGCGTCATCAGTGCCAGGTGTGCATCGCTGGGTATTACAGGGTCAGGTATAAGCCTATACACTGTGTGTGTGTACTGTTACTGCATTACTAGGCGTCATCAGTGCCAGGTGTGCATCGCTGGGTATTACAGGGTCAGGTATAAGCTGTATACACTGTGTGTACTGTTACTGCATTACTAGGTGTCATCAGTACCAGGTGTGCATCGCTGGGTATTACAGGGACAGGTATAAGCTGTATACACTGTGTGTACTGTTACTGCATTACTAGGTGTCATCAGTACCAGGTGTGCATCGCTGGGTATTACAGGGACGGGTATAAGCTGTATACACAGCGTGCGTACTGTTACTGCATTACTAGGTGACATCAGTACCAGGTGTGCACCGCTGGGTATTACAGAGACGGGTATAAGCCTATACACTGTGTGTGTACTGTTACTGCATTACTGGGTGACATCAGTGCCAGGTGTGCATCGCTGGGTATTACAGGGTCAGGTATAAGCTGTATACACTGTGTGCGTACTGTTACTGCATTACTGGGTGACATCAGTGCCAGGTGTGCATCGCTGGGTATTACAGGGTCAGGTATAAGCTGTATACACTGTGTGCGTACTGTTACTGCATTACTGGGTGACATCAGTACTAGGTGTGCACCGCTGGGTATTACAGGGACGGGTATAAGCTGTATACACAGTGTGCGTACTGTTACTGCATTACTGGGTGACATCAGTGCCAGGTGTGCATCGCTGGGTATTACAGGGTCAGGTATAAGCTGTATACACTGTGTGCGTACTGTTACTGCATTACTGGGTGACATCAGTGCCAGGTGTGCATCACTGGGTATTACAGGGTCAGGTATAAGCTGTATACACTGTGTGCGTACTGTTACTGCATTACTGGGTGACATCAGTGCCAGGTGTGCATCGCTGGGTATTACAGGGTCAGGTATAAGCCGTATACACAGTGTGCGTACTGTTACTGTATTACTGGGTGACATCAGTACCAGGTGTGCATCGCTGGGTATTACAGGGACGGGTATAAGCTGTATACACAGTGTGCGTACTGTTACTGCATTACTGGGTGACATCAGTGCCAGGTGTGCATCGCTGGGTATTACAGAGACGGGTATAAGCCTATACACTGTGTGTGTACTGTTACTGCATTACTGGGTGACATCAGTGCCAGGTGTGCATCGCTGGGTATTACAGGGTCAGGTATAAGCTGTATACACTGTGTGCGTACTGTTACTGCATTACTGGGTGACATCAGTGCCAGGTGTGCATCGCTGGGTATTACAGGGACGGGTATAAGCTGTATACACAGTGTGCGTACTGTTACTGTATTACTGGGTGACATCAGTACCAGGTGTGCATCGCTGGGTATTACAGGGTCAGGTATAAGCTGTATACACAGTGTGCGTACTGTTACTGTATTACTGGGTGACATCAGTACCAGGTGTGCATCGCTGGGTATTACAGGGTCAGGTATAAGCTGTATACACAGTGTGCGTACTGTTACTGTATTACTGGGTGACATCAGTACCAGGTGTGCATCGCTGGGTATTACAGGGTCAGGTATAAGCTGTATACACAGTGTGCGTACTGTTACTGCATTACTGGGTGACATCAGTACTAGGTGTGCATCGCTGGGTATTACAGGGTCAGGTATAAGCTGTATACACAGTGTGCGTACTGTTACTGTATTACTAGGTGACATCAGTACCAGGTGTGCATTGCTGGGTATTACAGGGTCAGGTATAAGCTGTATACACTGTGTGCGTACTGTTACTGCATTACTGGGTGACATCAGTGCCAGGTGTGCATCGCTGGGTATTACAGGGTCAGGTATAAGCCGTATACACAGTGTGCGTACTGTTACTGTATTACTGGGTGACATCAGTACCAGGTGTGCATCGCTGGGTATTACAGGGACGGGTATAAGCCGTATACACAGTGTGCGTACTGTTACTGTATTACTGGGTGACATCAGTACCAGGTGTGCATCGCTGGGTATTACAGGGTCAGGTATAAGCTGTATACACTGTGTGCGTACTGTTACTGCATTACTGGGTGACATCAGTACTAGGTGTGCATCGCTGGGTATTACAGGGTCAGGTATAAGCTGTATACACAGTGTGCGTACTGTTACTGTATTACTGGGTGACATCAGTACCAGGTGTGCATCGCTGGGTATTACAGGGTCAGGTATAAGCTGTATACACTGTGTGTGTACTGTTACTGCATTACTGGGTGACATCAGTGCCAGGTGTGCATCGCTGGGTATTACAGGGTCAGGTATAAGCTGTATACACAGTGTGTACTGTTACTGCATTACTGGGTGACATCAGTACTAGGTGTGCATCGCTGGGTATTACAGGGTCAGGTATAAGCTGTATACACTGTGTGCGTACTGTTACTGCATTACTGGGTGACATCAGTGCCAGGTGTGCATCGCTGGGTATTACAGGGTCAGGTATAAGCTGTATACACTGTGTGCGTACTGTTACTGCATTACTGGGTGACATCAGTGCCAGGTGTGCACCGCTGGGTATTACAGAGACGGGTATAAGCCTATACACTGTGTGTGTACTGTTACTGCATTACTGGGTGACATCAGTGCCAGGTGTGCATCGCTGGGTATTACAGGGTCAGGTATAAGCTGTATACACTGTGTGCGTACTGTTACTGCATTACTGGGTGACATCAGTGCCAGGTGTGCACCGCTGGGTATTACAGGGTCAGGTATAAGCTGTATACACTGTGTGCGTACTGTTACTGCATTACTGGGTGACATCAGTGCCAGGTGTGCATCGCTGGGTATTACAGGGACGGGTATAAGCTGTATACACTGTGTGCGTACTGTTACTGCATTACTGGGTGACATCAGTGCCAGGTGTGCACCGCTGGGTATTACAGGGTCAGGTATAAGCTGTATACACAGTGTGCGTACTGTTACTGTATTACTGGGTGACATCAGTACCAGGTGTGCATCGCTGGGTATTACAGGGTCAGGTATAAGCTGTATACACTGTGTGTGTACTGTTACTGCATTACTGGGTGACATCAGTGCCAGGTGTGCATCGCTGGGTATTACAGGGTCAGGTATAAGCTGTATACACTGTGTGCGTACTGTTACTGCATTACTGGGTGACATCAGTGCCAGGTGTGCATCGCTGGGTATTACAGGGTCAGGTATAAGCTGTATACACTGTGTGCGTACTGTTACTGTATTACTGGGTGACATCAGTACCAGGTGTGCATCGCTGGGTATTACAGGGTCAGGTATAAGCCGTATACACAGTGTGCGTACTGTTACTGTATTACTGGGTGACATCAGTACCAGGTGTGCATCGCTGGGTATTACAGGGACGGGTATAAGCCGTATACACAGTGTGCGTACTGTTACTGTATTACTGGGTGACATCAGTACCAGGTGTGCATCGCTGGGTATTACAGGGTCAGGTATAAGCTGTATACACTGTGTGCGTACTGTTACTGCATTACTGGGTGACATCAGTACTAGGTGTGCATCGCTGGGTATTACAGGGTCAGGTATAAGCTGTATACACAGTGTGCGTACTGTTACTGTATTACTGGGTGACATCAGTACCAGGTGTGCATCGCTGGGTATTACAGGGACGGGTATAAGCCGTATACACAGTGTGCGTACTGTTACTGTATTACTGGGTGACATCAGTACCAGGTGTGCATCGCTGCGTATTACAGGGTCAGGTATAAGCTGTATACACTGTGTGCGTACTGTTACTGCATTACTGGGTGACATCAGTACTAGGTGTGCATCGCTGGGTATTACAGGGTCAGGTATAAGCTGTATACACAGTGTGCGTACTGTTACTGTATTACTGGGTGACATCAGTACCAGGTGTGCATCGCTGGGTATTACAGGGTCAGGTATAAGCTGTATACACTGTGTGCGTACTGTTACTGCATTACTGGGTGACATCAGTGCCAGGTGTGCATCGCTGGGTATTACAGGGTCAGGTATAAGCTGTATACACTGTGTGCGTACTGTTACTGCATTACTGGGTGACATCAGTGCCAGGTGTGCACCGCTGGGTATTACAGAGACGGGTATAAGCCTATACACTGTGTGTGTACTGTTACTGCATTACTGGGTGACATCAGTGCCAGGTGTGCATCGCTGGGTATTACAGGGTCAGGTATAAGCCGTATACACAGTGTGCGTACTGTTACTGTATTACTGGGTGACATCAGTACCAGGTGTGCATCGCTGGGTATTACAGGGACGGGTATAAGCTGTATACACAGTGTGCGTACTGTTACTGCATTACTGGGTGACATCAGTGCCAGGTGTGCATCGCTGGGTATTACAGAGACGGGTATAAGCCTATACACTGTGTGTGTACTGTTACTGCATTACTGGGTGACATCAGTGCCAGGTGTGCATCGCTGGGTATTACAGGGTCAGGTATAAGCTGTATACACAGTGTGCGTACTGTTACTGTATTACTGGGTGACATCAGTACCAGGTGTGCATCGCTGGGTATTACAGGGACGGGTATAAGCTGTATACACAGTGTGCGTACTGTTACTGCATTACTGGGTGACATCAGTGCCAGGTGTGCATCGCTGGGTATTACAGGGTCAGGTATAAGCCGTATACACAGCGTGCGTACTGTTACTGCATTACTGGGTGACATCAGTGCCAGGTGTGCATCGCTGGGTATTACAGGGTCAGGTATAAGCTGTATACACAGTGTGCGTACTGTTACTGTATTACTGGGTGACATCAGTACCAGGTGTGCATCGCTGGGTATTACAGGGACGGGTATAAGCTGTATACACAGTGTGCGTACTGTTACTGTATTACTGGGTGACATCAGTACCAGGTGTGCATCGCTGGGTATTACAGGGACGGGTATAAGCTGTATACACAGTGTGCGTACTGTTACTGCATTACTAGGTGACATCAGTGCCAGGTGTGCATCGCTGGGTATTACAGGGACAGGTATAAGCCGTATACACTGTGTGTGTACTGTTACTGCATTACTAGGCGTCATCAGTACCAGGTGTGCATCGCTGGGTATTACAGGGTCAGGTATAAGCCGTATACACAGTGTGCGTACTGTTACTGTATTACTGGGTGACATCAGTACTAGGTGTGCATCGCTGGGTATTACAGGGACGGGTATAAGCCGTATACACAGCGTGCGTACTGTTACTGTATTACTGGGTGACATCAGTACCAGGTGTGCATCGCTGGGTATTACAGGGACGGGTATAAGCTGTATACACTGTGTGTGTGTACTGTTACTGTATTACTGGGTGACATCAGTGCCAGGTGTGCATCGCTGGGTATTACAGGGTCAGGTATAAGCCGTATACACAGTGTGCGTACTGTTACTGTATTACTGGGTGACATCAGTACTAGGTGTGCATCGCTGGGTATTACAGGGACGGGTATAAGCCGTATACACAGTGTGCGTACTGTTACTGTATTACTGGGTGACATCAGTGCCAGGTGTGCATCGCTGGGTATTACAGGGACAGGTATAAGCTGTATACACTGTGTGTGTACTGTTACTGTATTACTGGGTGACATCAGTACCAGGTGTGCATCGCTGGGTATTACAGGGACGGGTATAAGCTGTATACACAGTGTGCGTACTGTTACTGCATTACTGGGTGACATCAGTGCCAGGTGTGCATCGCTGGGTATTACAGGGACGGGTATAAGCTGTATACACAGTGTGCGTACTGTTACTGCATTACTGGGTGACATCAGTACCAGGTGTGCATCGCTGGGTATTACAGGGTCAGGTATAAGCTGTATACACAGTGTGCGTACTGTTACTGTATTACTGGGTGACATCAGTACCAGGTGTGCATCGCTGGGTATTACAGGGACGGGTATAAGCTGTATACACAGTGTGCGTACTGTTACTGCATTACTGGGTGACATCAGTGCCAGGTGTGCATCGCTGGGTATTACAGGGTCAGGTATAAGCCGTATACACAGCGTGCGTACTGTTACTGCATTACTAGGTGACATCAGTGCCAGGTGTGCATCGCTGGGTATTACAGGGACAGGTATAAGCCGTATACACTGTGTGTGTACTGTTACTGCATTACTAGGCGTCATCAGTACCAGGTGTGCATCGCTGGGTATTACAGGGTCAGGTATAAGCCGTATACACAGTGTGCGTACTGTTACTGTATTACTGGGTGACATCAGTACTAGGTGTGCATCGCTGGGTATTACAGGGACGGGTATAAGCCGTATACACAGCGTGCGTACTGTTACTGTATTACTGGGTGACATCAGTACCAGGTGTGCATCGCTGGGTATTACAGGGACGGGTATAAGCTGTATACACTGTGTGTGTACTGTTACTGTATTACTAGGCGTCATCAGTACCAGGTGTGCACCGCTGGGTATTACAGGGTCAGGTATAAGCCGTATACACAGTGTGCGTACTGTTACTGCATTACTGGGTGACATCAGTGCCAGGTGTGCATCGCTGGGTATTACAAGGACAGGTATAAGCTGTATACACTGTGTGTGTACTGTTACTGCATTACTAGGCGTCATCAGTGCCAGGTGTGCATCGCTGGGTATTGCAGGGACAGGTATAAGCTGTATACACTGTGTGTACTGTTACTGTATTACTAGGTGACATCAGTACTAGGTGTGCATCGCTGGGTATTACAGGGTCAGGTATAAGCCGTATACACTGTGTGTGTACTGTTACTGCATTACTAGGCGTCATCAGTGCCAGGTGTGCATCGCTGGGTATTGCAGGGACAGGTATAAGCTGTATACACTGTGTGCGTACTGTTACTGTATTACTAGGCGTCATCAGTGCCAGGTGTGCACCGCTGGGTATTACAGAGACGGGTATAAGCCTATACACTGTGTGTGTACTGTTACTGCATTACTAGGCGTCATCAGTGCCAGGTGTGCATCGCTGGGTATTACAGGGACGGGTATAAGCCGTATACACAGCGTGCGTACTGTTACTGTATTACTGGGTGACATCAGTACTAGGTGTGCATCGCTGGGTATTACAAGGACGGGTATAAGCCGTATACACAGCGTGCGTACTGTTACTGTATTACTGGGTGACATCAGTGCCAGGTGTGCATCGCTGGGTATTACAGGGACAGGTATAAGCCGTATACACAGTGTGCGTACTGTTACTGTATTACTAGGCGTCGTCAGTACCAGGTGTGCACCGCTGGGTATTACAGGGTCAGGTATAAGCCGTATACACAGTGTGCGTACTGTTACTGTATTACTGGGTGACATCAGTACTAGGTGTGCATCGCTGGGTATTACAGGGTCAGGTATAAGCCGTATACACAGTGTGTGTACTGTTACTGTATTACTGGGTGACATCAGTGCCAGGTGTGCATCGCTGGGTATTACAGGGACGGGTATAAGCTGTATACACTGTGTGTGTGTACTGTTACTGTATTACTAGGCGTCATCAGTACCAGGTGTGCATCGCTGGGTATTACAGGGACAGGTATAAGCTGTATACACTGTGTGCGTACTGTTACTGCATTACTGGGTGACATCAGTACCAGGTGTGCATCGCTGGGTATTACAGGGACGGGTATAAGCTGTATACACAGTGTGCGTACTGTTACTGTATTACTGGGTGACATCAGTACTAGGTGTGCATCGCTGGGTATTACAAGGACGGGTATAAGCCGTATACACAGCGTGCGTACTGTTACTGTATTACTGGGTGACATCAGTGCCAGGTGTGCATCGCTGGGTATTACAAGGACGGGTATAAGCCGTATACACAGCGTGCGTACTGTTACTGTATTACTGGGTGACATCAGTACCAGGTGTGCATCGCTGGGTATTACAGGGACGGGTATAAGCTGTATACACAGTGTGCGTACTGTTACTGTATTACTAGGCGTCATCAGTGCCAGGTGTGCATCGCTGGGTATTACAAGGACGGGTATAAGCTGTATACACAGCGTGCGTACTGTTACTGTATTACTGGGTGACATCAGTACCAGGTGTGCATCGCTGGGTATTACAGGGACGCTCATAACCTAACTGGCAGAGCTGGACTGTCCCTGTTTTAACCCCTCAGTCTCTCTCTTCCTTCCCATGTCAGTCTGATTTTCTATATGATTATTTAAAAAGAATCCGTCTGACTTTATAGGTCTATATAGACATTCATACATAAAGTCAATGGGTGGTACGATGACCCTCGCCATTAACCGGTGTGGATGAAATAGTGAATTTACAGTAGAATCTTTAAGACCAAGGAAGCCAGCATGTCGGCACTTAGAAGCCAATCATTGTATGTTTGTTGCGTCGGCTGCCTGGCTCCTGGGAATGGGTCAGATGAGAAGCGCATGCCTGCCGTCTCTGCGGTTGTGTAGACTCAGAGGCATGTCGTAGCTGTATTTGCAGATTGCATGCCCTGCAGGGTGTAACCCATTCATGTCGGCTTCTTAAGAAGGGGTCTGTAATATTTCTGCCAGCGGTGCTGATGAACATGAGCAATGAGTGTTATCAGTGTGCATCGGATGCCTTCAGCCTTCCAGGGTTCATCCACTCATAACCTGTCAATACTTCACGGGCCAATTTATCAACCTGTTCCAGAGGCAGCTGATAATTTATCACCCAGACTCTGCTATTGACTCGGGGCATCGGTCCCTGGGACTACGGCTCCAGTAGCTTTTTATGTGGCAACCCTCCCTGCACATACAGTATGTGTGACTAGTTACCATACAGAGTTCAGGTACCCATCCCTGCCGTGTCTGCCCTCCCTGCAGATCAGCTTGGCACTGTGTATAGGTGCCGCCACGCAGCAAGCGGCTCGTCAGTGATTTCCTGTGTTGCAGTCAAAGTAGAAATTGATTAACCCAAAAGTGCCTAATTACAGAGAGATTCATCATGATCTCCTGACAAGCTTTCTGTAATGGCTGAGCTGCACTAGGGTCCCGCCAGCGCCTGATCTTAATGAGAAATGGATTGCTGCCAGACACTATACAAGGTCTGAGAATTGATTGAGGTGCATCAAGAGGCCTCAGAAGTCTTTCATATGTGTGCTGTAGCCTCCTGCTCCGTGTATAACAAGATGGAGTCAGCTCTTGGCGCTTTACGCATCGGACGGCCGGTGTCTGTAGAATGTTCCTGCATCAAAATAGTTAACGCAAATCCTTCTTCTTCGTATAGGTGTATTACAGGCCACATCGAAGCATCTTCTGGCTCCCTGTTCAGTTTTACCCTGTACGAATAACCCAACCTTAGTAACACTTAGTAAACGTGATGCGTTCATGGTTTTTTTAATTGTACCTTTTCCTGAATAATTAAAGTGCAGAAAATGGCATTGTAGGAACAGGAATTAATTTCACCACTAACTGTAACGTTTTACAGTTTCTTTTGGTGGAAATTTCATTGTTTTTTCTTCTGAATAATTAAAGCTTGGCGTTCTCAAAGATTGGTCTTGTTGGACTGCCAGGAGGTATGTCACTGTCGGAACGGGGCGAGGAGACCCTGGGGATGGTCAGTGTGGAGATAGATTCCCCTGTCCTTCATTCTCTGCCTCCCCTGCCTGAAAGCTTTTCCCCTACTACACAGCCTCAGTGTTCTGTATAGGGAAATATAGCATTGTTTTCTCCCTCATTCCGTCCTCCGTCTCTACCCCCCCCCCCCCCCTTCCCCTTCGTCTCTGTTCCTCGTGCTTCTGATACTCCTGCCTCTGGCCCCTGCTCTCCTAGTCAGGCTGCCCCTGCACTCCAGAGCAAATGGCTGGCGAAAGGCTTTGAAAACCTCTTGTATGATGCATCCTCCAGAATGACTGACTGATCTTTTAGTGTGTGGGTGGTTTGATACGCGCAGATCACAAGGCTGACAAATTTCAGGTAATCATGTGTAATCCACCTCTAATTCCCCAAGTATTCTTCCCGGCTCTTAAGCATGGAATTGCTTTCACGCGGAGAGAGACGGGCATTGCAGGTCTTCTGTCCAAGTCACTCTTATCTGGCCGGCGGTTGTGTAATTCTCGCTAATCTTGCAGCCTTCTGTACTCTGCAATGCGAGTGGCTGAGGATGAGGGGGATATGGGGGATCGTGGTGCTTCCGATTTCTCATATCATTATCCAAGAAGGCAATTTGAGCAAGCGAGGCAAATCCGAAACAGGTGACATGGCCGAGCACTGTGCTAAAAATGAGATGCTGCGTTCAACCAGTTAGATGGTGTTCACCAATGTTGGGCATGTGAGGAGAATGATTACATCCAGAGATTGTGATCGTCCAGACGGTTAATCATACAGGGCAGGGGGTCTGCAGTTTTTTTTGTGTTTGGCTGTAAAACAATAGCTTCCTGTATATAGGCCGAAACGTGATACTCCTCCGCACCTAGAGAAAATGAATGGTGGGATTTCACAAGCCTTGCCGTTGTGACCGTCATTCTGTCATTCTTATTGTGGTGCTGTGAGAACCCAACTGGACACCTGGCAACACAGGGAGAGACGGGACATCATCGCAGCTCAGTGTGGGGATGGAAGAGGGGGAGACGGGGGACACCACCGGAGCTCAGTGTGGGGATGGAAGAGGGGGAGACGGGGGACTCCACCGGAGCTCTGTGTGGGGGTGGAAGAGGGGGAGACGGGGGACACCACCGTAGCTCAGTGTGGGGGTGGAAGAGAGGGAGACGGGGGACTCCACCGAAGTTCAGTGTGGGGATGGAAGAGGGGGAGACGGGGGACACCAGCGGAGCTCAGTGTGGGGATGGAAGAGGGGGAGAAGGGGGACTCCACCGGAGCTCTGTGTGGGGGTGGAAGAGGGGGAGACTGGGCACCACCGAAGCGCAGTGTGGGGATGGAAGAGGGGGAGAAAGGGGACACCACTGGAGCGCAGTGTGGGGATGGAAGAGGGGGAGAAAGGGGACACCACCGTAGCTCAGTGTGGGGGTGGAAGAGGGGGAGACGGGGGACTCCACCGGAGCTCTGTGTGGGGATGGAAGAGGGGGAGACGGGGCACCACCGACGCGCAGTGTGGGGATGGAAGAGGGGGAGAAAGGGGACACCATCGGAGCTCAGTGTGGGGATGGGGGGGAGCGCGCTGGGCTGGCTGCACTGTTACTTACTGCCCGGATGAAGAGCGGTCCGTATGCAAAAAAAAAACTTCCTGTTATGGGGGCATGGTCTTGGGTCCTAGTGCCCTGCGGTAAACCGAGGCAGCTTGGAGCACTGCCCGCCTGCCCTAGCCACACACTGCATGCAACTCGCGGTGGAAAAAAGAGTCTGAAGAGTGCCATGGGGCTCCCTGAACAGCCGGGTCCCATAGCAAGTGTACTCGTTGCACCTACTGCGCGGACCTGTCCAGATTGCCGTACGCAATTGCCTATTCTGCCTATGAGCTACGGCCGGCTCATTGGCCAAGGGGGGAAAGTATCACAAAACACTATGCTCTGCCCCTGACATTTGCTTGCTGGGTCTGTTGTTGGCTCTCTGTAGGGGCCTTCTCTTCCTGCGGGTGATGCTGGCTTCTTGGACTGTCTCAGTTTTCCACTATAGGAGCAGTTGCGCGTATACTCGGAGCATTTACTCCTGAAGCCATGGGACCGCCTGCAGCAGACTCAAATCAAAGTAGCCTCTTTCCTAAACAGTGCTAATCTTAGGTCAGAAAATGAATCTTTGTGAAACTGTGATGGACAGTAGGGTGACATACGGAAAATGACTGTGCAGGGGCAGACGGGGGAGATATGGTACAAAAATGCTGCGGTTATGCAGGAGACTGGGCTGTGGCTCCTGCACAAACAGCCACTTTATTGTGATAGAAGCAGGGCCATATTTGCATTTATGTGATCCGTGGTGCCGTCTGCCTGTGTTTGCCAGATCCCAGATGTCTTCTGAATCTTATCTGCAAGTGCTGCTAGATTGGTCCCTGAGCTGCAGTAACCAGCGCAGCAGCGGCGGATGATACTGTAACATTTATGCTCGGTTGGAATGGAATGTACTCAGGTTCTTACTGTGTGAGATTGGGTCTTGGCAGAGGGACTCGTAATCTTTAACCCCCTCTAGTAAGAAAGGTGTAACAGTGGTGGACAGAGCGGGGTACCTGTGTATGGCTTCCACAGGGTAACGAACAGTTCTTTATACATTCTTCTAACATTAATAACATAGTAACATTAATATCTGATATGCTTTTGAGTTTAGACGGCTTTTGACACGGTATCATGGCCTTTTCTCTTCCAAGTATTATCTGCCTATTCCTTTGGTACTGATTTTATTAATTTAGTAAAATTCTTATATTCCTCCCTCCGCAACTTCACTCCTAATTAACAATATTAGGAGCGATCCTATAATTATGACCCGGGGAACACGTCAAGGATGCTCTTTCCCCTATCCTTTTTGATCTTGACCCTTTACTTCGATTAATTGACTCATGAATGGTATTAAGGTGGGCGAGATTGAAATTAAACTTAATGCTTTTGCGGATGATGTTTTGATATTTCTCTCGAATCCGAAAGTATCCCTACGCCCACTCTTAAATTTATTAAATACTTTTGGTCCAGTTTCTGTGTTTTTGGGTTTTTTTTTAAAATCAATTTTAATAAATCTCAAGCATTGTATCTTAAAAAGGGATTTGTTCACCCTAAATGGGCCGCACCTTTATCTCTTCAATGGGCTAACGGGAAAATGTCATATTTGGGAATTATCCTCCCTAAAAATATTAACTACTTATATAGCTGCAATATAGGCAAAATTGTATCTCTGCTTACCAAAGAATTGGGAGGTCTAAAGGGCCCTACACACTGGCAGATAACACTGCACGATATGAATGTTCTCGTTCATTAATGAATGAGAACTCTGTCATATCGTGCAGTGTGTGGGCACCAACGATGAACGACGCGTGTCCCCACGCTCGTTCATCGTTGGTGCCCCTGTCGCTTATGCATGCAGGCCAATATGGACGAGATTGTCCATATTAGCATGCATTGCTATGGCGCCGGGGGGAGTGAAGAAAATTCACTCTCTCCATCACCTCCCCCCCGCCGCCGAGTCGCCCGTCTGCCGCATCGGCGGTCGGGCAGCTCGGCGGCGGGTCGCCCGGTCTGTAGGGCCCTTAAGTCATCTTCAGCTTTATTATTTAGGGAGAGCAAATTTACCGAGAATGATTGATTTATTTTCCAAAGATCCTATACCCGTTACAGGTGCTTCCTATTCTTTTCTCCAAATCAGACATCTTATCTATAACGAGACTTTCGTAATTTTATATGGAATAATTAAAAGAACTAGAATAAGTATGATTAAATTATACCAAACCAAGAGCAATGGAGGAATGAATTTCCCGGATATATTAACTTACAACTACGCTGCACTATTTCGTTACCTTAAAGATTGGTTGACGACTTGCCAAACCTATGCCACACAAGAACAAAACTTCATGCCTCAAATATCTCTAGTTCCTTTTTCCATCTGACTGATACTGAAATCCCTTTTGATATGTTAAATAATCCTCTCCTTATGTCCACTAGAAAACTGTGGCTACTATTACGCCATAAATATAAAGTAACGCTACTATACATCTACCATTTATTGGCATCGCAAGTTTTTTTGTAATTGGGCAAAGGAGGGTTTATGCACGGTAGGTCAACTCATGAATGAACATACATACAAACCCCTCTCTTATTCTGAGGCTGTGGCTAAATTTCTGGTGATAGGAAGGTCAAATCTTCCATATCTACAAGCCCAACACTATGTGAGCAGTATTTCTAATCTCTTCCTGGCAGGGGATAGGGACAGTCTCCTGGATACTTCTTTACGGACACCCTCTTTAACTAAAGGATTGAGATCCTTTAGATTATTCTAATAAGACTACGGGCCTGGCCTCTCTCAATGGTTGTACACTTCCCATCAATAACAGTGGAGTATTTATTGAAACAACTGGAATACTCGATCACTACCTTCCCAATGGCAAAATTTTCAGAGATGTTTTATAACATTTTCCATCGTGCTTATATTTCTCCGCCTAGAGGGTATCAAATGGGTACTTTGGACAATTCAACGTGTCTTAAGTGCTCTCATGAGTCGGCGGACCTTTTTTATTGTTTTTGGACATGTCCATATATTAAACATTTCTGGCACCAGATTGGTCGCTTCAGTATGGAACATTTAGTTAATTTTATACCACTAACACCTGAATGGGGCGATCTTTGGGATGCTGCCAGCTGATATCCGAATTCCTAGAGGAGTGCGGAAATTGTTGTTAGCAATATCATCGGCATCTCGAAAAACCATTCTGAAATTTTATGGACTCAAACTACTCAACCTTCTATTACATTGTTTAAAGAAAAACTTTATATATTTCATATGGACTGGTTGGAGGCTTCCCTTTAAAAAGAGGCTCGAGTTTTTGGACTCGTGGGAAAGCTACTTGGACGTTCTACCACGTTCCACAAAAGACTCTGTACTAAAATGTTTTGAAAAGACGCTATGGTTTGAGACACGGGTTTTCTTAAACGACCCTCCAATCATCCTTGATGCTTAAATATTTTCATTTCTGTCCTTCGCACTTGTCATTTCTGATATGAGATAAATATGACTTGTTTTATATGCTTTCTTAAGGTGATCCTGACACAGACACATTGATTCACCTATTATGCAATCGTCTTGCTTTATTATCTTATATTTGCTGTTTTATTGAAGCTTCAATGAAATAAAATGTAAAAAAAAAAAAAAAAGTCTTAAAATGAATATTTCTAGTCAACTCTGGTATCTGGATGAAAGATCTCCAATGTCTAGGTAGACGGTCTATAATTCTACAACATATTGTTGACATGTTCAAAAGGTCAGCATGAGAATAGTAGAAACACAGATGGTTCTCCCTTGTACCTGTGTGATATGAAGGCGTCTGCACCTATACGGGTAAGGAGTAAGTGTGAGGCTCCGGTACGGGAGGGTACACCTATACCGCTTTGTGGTCAGGTGCGGTGATGCATGTAATAACGAGGGCAAGGACGTGCGCATTGACGCTGCTCTATTGTAGTTTTCAATATCTTTTTCTTTGTTGTATTCTTTTTCTGCACAGGAGCAGGGCAAAGTTGGCGTCACCTTTAACATTGGGTTAATGGACATCTCCATTCGGGAAGACAGTACCCCAGTTAATGATGGTAAATACCACGTGGTGAAGTACACCCGAAATGGTGGAAATGCAACTCTACAAGTGGACAACTGGCCAGTCAACGAGTACTACCCAGGAGGTAATCGCACTACATTGGTGTTTCCTGTAACACTGTCCAGTGTCCGGAGCAGGACAAAGTTACTGAGCCATGAGTGTAAACCTGGTAAACGTTCCGTTCCCTTCTCTCTCTTCCCTCGGGAAAGATTCCTGCAGGCTGATATAGATGTGAATGGCTCTTGCAGTGAGACAAGTGGAAGGTTGTTACTCAGTGGGCCATGTTTTCAGTAAGGAGGGGAAGGGGGAGGGGGGGGATACACGGGGACTGTATCCGGCTTATCTCCATAATCTGAAGAGTAAATAACTTGTCAAAATGCTTTTGAGTTAAATATTCAAGGACCGTGTAGTAACCTGACAGGGAAGGGATTATATTGTAGTGACAGTCCTCGTGTGGCAGGGAAGGGGGTTACACTGTAGCGAGGATTCCTGTGTGGCCCGGAAGGGGTTACACTGTTGCGAGGTTTCCCGTGTGGCAGGGAAGGGGTTACACTGTTGCGAGGTTTCCCGTGTGGCAGGGAAGGGGTTACACTGTTGCGAGGTTTCCCGTGTGGCAGGGAAGGGGTTACACTGTTGCGAGGTTTCCCGTGTGGCAGGGAAGGGGTTACACTGTAGCGAGGTTTCCCGTGTGGCAGGGAAGGGGTTACACTGTTGCGAGGTTTCCCGTGTGGCAGGGAAGGGTTACACTGTTGCGAGGATTTCCGTGTGGCAGGGAAGGGGTTACACTGTAGCGAGGTTTCCCGTGTGGCAGGGAAGGGGTTACACTGTTGCGAGGTTTCCCATGTGGCAGGGAAGGGGTTATACTGTAGCGAGGTTTCTCATGTGGCAGGGAAGGGGTTACACTGTTGCGAGGATTCCCGTGTGGCAGGGAAGGGGTTACACTGTTGCGAGGTTTCCCGTGTGGCAGGGAAGGGGTTATACTGTAGCGAGGTTTCCCGTGTGGCAGGGAAGGGGTTACACTGTAGCGAGGATTCCTGTGTGGCCCGGAAGGGGTTACACTGTTGCGAGGTTTCCCGTGTGGCAGGGAAGGGGTTACACTGTTGCGAGGTTTCCCGTGTGGCAGGGAAGGGGTTACACTGTTGCGAGGTTTCCCGTGTGGCAGGGAAGGGGTTATACTGTAGCGAGGTTTCCCGTGTGGCAGGGAAGGGGTTACACTGTTGCGAGGTTTCCCGTGTGGCAGGGAAGGGGTTATACTGTTGCGAGGTTTCCCGTGTGGCAGGGAAGGGTTATACTGTAGCGAGGTTTCCCATGTGGCAGGGAAGGGGTTATACTGTAGCGAGGTTTCCCATGTGGCAGGGAAGGGGTTACACTGTAGCGAGGTTTCCCGTGTGGCAGGGAAGGGGTTACACTGTAGCGAGGTTCATCGTGTAGCAGGGAAGGGGTTACACTGTAGCGAGGTTGATTGTGTAGCAGGGAAGGGGTTACACTGTAGCGAGGTTCATCGTGTAGCAGGGAAGGGGTTACTCTGTAGCGAGGTTCATCGTGTAGCAGGGAAGGGGTTACTCTGTAGCGAGGTTCATCGTGTAGCAGGGAAAGGGTTACACTGTAGCGAGGTTCATCGTGTAGCAGGGAAGGGGTTACACTGTAGCGAGGATTCCCGTGTAGCAGGGAAAGGGTTACACTGTTGCGAGGTTTCCCGTGTGGCAGGGAAAGGGTTACACTGTAGCGAGGATTCCCGTGTAGCAGGGAAAGGGTTACACTGTTGCGAGGTTTCCCGTGTGGCCTGGAAGGGGTTACACTGTAGTGAGGAACCCCATGTGGTGAAGAAAGGGTTACACAGTATGTGCTGTGATCTGCTGTATATACGTCTATCATTGTACCAACACCTGGGGGGGAGGGGGGGGGGGTCTGACAACAACTGCTGGGGAGAGATTACCACTATCTGACCTCTTTACAAAATGGATTGTCAGGTCCATTAAATAATTTCAGTACAGTAAGAGAAAGTTATCGCTGGTGATGGCTTGAGAGCCAGAAGGTGTCTGAGATCTCGGCAGAACCCATATACTAATAGTATGGGGTCTACTAGGGCGTCGGGAGAATTGGGGGAAAATGCTATAAAGGGAGGGCGGATCTGGTACTTGCCGTGTGCAGGGAGGGCGGATCTGGTACTTGCCGTGTGCAGGGAGGGCGGATCTGGTACTTGCCGTGTGCAGGGAGGGCGGCTCTGGTACTTGCCGTGTGCAGGGAGGGCGGCTCTGGTACTTGCCGTGTGCAGGGAGGGCGGCTCTGGTACTTGCCGTGTGCAGGGAGGGAGGGCGGCTCTGGTACTTGCCGTGTGCAGGGAGGGAGGGCGGCTCTGGTACTTGCCGTGTGCAGGGAGGGCGGCTCTGGTACTTGCCGTGTGCAGGGAGGGAGGGCGGCTCTGGTACTTGCCGTGTGCAGGGAGGGCGGCTCTGGTACTTGCCGTGTGCATGGAGGGAGGGCGGCTCTGGTACTTGCCGTATGCAGGGAGGGAGGGCGGCTCTGGTACTTGCCGTATGCAGGGAGGGAGGGCGGCTCTGGTACTTGCCGTGTGCAGGGAGGGAGGGCGGCTCTGGTACTTGCCGTGTGCAGGGAGGGAGGGCGGCTCTGGTACTTGCCGTATGCAGGGAGGGAGGGCGGCTCTGGTACTTGCCGTGTGCAGGGAGGGCGGCTCTGGTACTTGCCGTGTGCAGGGAGGGCGGCTCTGGTACTTGCCGTGTGCAGGGAGGGAGGGCGGCTCTGGTACTTGCCGTGTGCAGGGAGGGAGGGCGGCTCTGGTACTTGCCGTGTGCAGGGAGGGAGGGCGGCTCTGGTACTTGCCGTGTGCAGGGAGGGAGGGCGGCTCTGGTACTTGCCGTGTGCAGGGAGGGAGGGCGGCTCTGGTACTTGCCGTGTGCAGGGAGGGAGGGCGGCTCTGGTACTTGCCGTGCAGGGAAGATGGTGTAACATTTCCATCACACAGGCGCACATTGGCGTTTCCAGAAAGACTGCAGAACCCTATGGAAAGCCTGCGAGCAGAGGAGTTAGTACCTGGATGCTAGTCTGGTCTGATTACATTTCCCCCACTGGTGTCTGTGGCCATAGTTATGTAAAATGTTTTCCTTGCTACATGGCAATGAAGCCGTCCGGTATATGGTCATTTCACATATAACTGTAAATGACACGGTCAGTCCACCACTATAAACTATTATCTCCCATTACGGCTGGCGATGGTCTCTTCCTCGTCTGTAGCCCTGGATGTGATGCAGAGGATACAGTGATGTGCGAGTTCCCTGCCAATGTACCCGGAGCGTAGCCCTTGCAGAGCTGTCAATCACTGCAGCTGAGGACATGGGGTTACGGTGTCAGTGCCCCATGTATTTCATACATAGAAATTAGCCATGTAATATACGGTCAGTGCAGCCTCTGTGTGACATCATGTAGGTAGCAAAGCGTTTTGGTGACTTGCTGTATTCTCTTCCCTTCTTATTCTGCCCATGGCTGTCGACTTCGGTTTAGTATAGTTCCAATTAGCGCTGCGGGCTCGGCGAGATGCGCTCCCCACGGGCTGTGTTGCCACTCTGAGTGTTGTGGACACCCACGAGTGGGAATAGTCCCTTTTAGTCTGCATGCCGACTGTTGGATTTGTGAGGGTTCGGGGTGTATGGGGAGGTCATGTGACCTCCGGTCACACAACTACATCCCCTGGTAACCTACAGTTAGAGCACAGTTTCCAAAACTCCGCCATTACAGGACAGGTTTTAAGGCTAGCCTTGCTTGAGTCCAGATGGTTAAATCACATTGACTGATGTACTAATAGTCACCTGTGTTCAAGCAGGACTGTCCTTAAAAAATCTGGACTGTAAAGACGGAGTTTGGAGTATCTGATCACTGCAGATGTTGACCTTGCCAGCACTATGTGCACACAGACCTGTACAAGCCGTGAGACTGTGCTGTAATGAGAGACCTCAGTAAGGCTTGTGTTAGTACATACTGAACGTGTTAGGGCAGTAATATGGAATGGGCTCAGTCAGATCTCTATGATCAGCGATAACTCCTAAAAACAAAAGGACACCATTAAAGGCTGGTATTTGTGTGCACCTTTATATGACAGCAGCTTACGGCTATTATATACAGTTACCTGTACATTGCATCCTCCCAGTCTGCACAAGGCAGGAATAGTGACGCCTATATTGCGCCAATGTTCAGTGCTCAGGAGACAAATTCATCTCTTTTGTTATGTGGGTTCCAATGTATAGTTCAACAGTGTCTAGGTCGGCAGGTAAGACACAGTGCTTAATGTCGACGGGCACAAAAGGTCTACGTGACAGAGGTTGACACAAGTTTAGTTTTTATGTTTCTCTATCGTCCTAGTGGATGCTGGGGTTCCTGAAAGGACCATGGGGAATAGCGGCTCCGCAGGAGACAGGGCACAAAAAGTAAAGCTTTCCGATCAGGTGGTGTGCACTGGCTCCTCCCCCTATGACCCTCCTCCAAGCCTCAGTTAGATTTTTGTGCCCGGCCGAGAAGGGTGCAATCTAGGTGGCTCTCCTAAAGAGCTGCTTAGAGAAAGTTTAGCTTAGGTTTTTTATTTTACAGTGAGTCCTGCTGGCAACAGGATCACTGCAACGAGGGACTTAGGGGAGAAGAAGTGAACTCACCTGCGTGCAGGATGGATTGGCTCTTGGCTACTGGACATCAGCTCCAGAGGGACGATCACAGGTACAGCCTGGATGGTCACCGGAGCCTCGCCGCCGGCCCCCTTGCAGATGCTGAAACATGAAGAGGTCCAGAATCGGCGGCAGAAGACTCCTCAGTCTTCTAAAGGTAGCGCACAGCACTGCAGCTGTGCGCCATTTTCCTCTCAGCACACTTCACACGGCAGTCACTGAGGGTGCAGGGCGCTGGGAGGGGAGCGCCCTGGGAGGCAAATGAAAACCTATTTGGCTAAAAAATACCTCACATATAGCCTCCGGGGGCTATATGGAGATATTTAACCCCTGCCAGAATACACTAAAGAGCGGGAGACGAGCCCGCCGAAAAAGGGGCGGGGCCTATCTCCTCAGCACACAGCGCCATTTTCCTTACACAGCTCCGCTGGTCAGGACGGCTCCCAGGTCTCTCCCCTGCACTGCACTACAGAAACAGGGTAAAACAAGAGAGGGGGGGCAAAATAGTGGCAAAAATTATATTATAAAAGCAGCTATACAGGGAGCACTTATTATAAGGCTATCCCTGTCATATATAGCGCTTTTGGTGTGTGCTGGCAAACTCTCCCTCTGTCTCCCCAAAGGGCTAGTGGGGTCCTGTCTTCGTTAAGAGCATTCCCTGTGTGTCGGTACGTGTGTGTCGACATGTATGAGGACGATATTGGTGTGGAGGCGGAGCAATTGCCAAATATGGGGATGTCACCTCCTAGGGGGTCGACACCAGAATGGATGCCTTTATTTATGGAATTACGGGATAGTGTCAACACGCTAAAGCAGTCGTTTGACGACATGAGACGGCCGGACAATCAGTTAGTGCCTGTCCAGGCGCCTCAAACACCGTCAGGGGCTGTAAAACGCCCTTTGCCTCAGTCGGTCGACACAGACCCAGACACAGGCACTGATTCCAGTGGCGACGGTGACGAATCAACCGTATTTTCCAGTAGGGCCACACGTTATATGATTTTGGCAATGAAGGAGGCGTTACATTTAGCTGATACTACAGGTACCACTAAACAGGGTATTATGTGGGGTGTGAAAAAACTACCTATAGTTTTTCCTGAATCAGAAGAACTAAATGATGTATGTGATGAAGCGTGGGTTGCCCCCGATAAAAAGATGCTAATTTCAAAGAAGTTATTGGCTTTATACCCTTTCCCGCCAGAGGTTAGGGCGCGCTGGGAAACACCTCCTAGGGTGGACAAGGCGCTCACACGCTTATCTAAACAAGTGGCGTTACCCTCTCCTGAGACGGCCGCACTTAAAGATCCAGCAGATAGGAGGATGGAAAATATCCAAAAAAGTATATACACACATACAGGTGTTATGCTACGACCAGCTATAGCGACAGCCTGGATGTGCAGTGCTGGAGTAGCTTGGTCAGAGTCCCTGATTGAAAATATTGATACCCTGGATAGGGACAATGTTTTACTGTCTTTAGAGCAAATAAAGGATGCATTTCTTTATATGCGTGATGCACAGAGGGATATCTGCACACTGGCATCACGGGTAAGTGCTATGTCCATTTCGGCCAGAAGAAGTTTATGGACGCGACAGTGGTCAGGCGATGCGGACTCAAAACGGCATATGGAAGTTTTGCCGTATAAAGGGGAGGAGTTATTTGGAGTCGGTCTATCAGATTTGGTGGCCACGGCTACAGCCGGGAAATCCACCTTTTTACCTCAAGCTACTCCCCAACAGAAAAAGACACCGACTTTTCAACCGCAGCCCTTTCGTTCCTTTAAAAACAAGAGAGCAAAGGGATATTCATATCTGCCACGAGGCAGAGGAAGGGGGAAGAGACACCAACAGGCAGCTCCTTCCCAGGAACAGAAGCCCTCCCCCGCTTCTACAAAAGCCTCAGCATGACGCTGGGGCTTCTCAAGCGGACTCGGGGGCGGTGGGCGGTCGTCTCAAGAATTTCAGCGCGCAGTGGGCTCACTCGCAGGTAGATCCCTGGATCCTGCAGATAATATCTCAGGGGTACAGGTTGGAACTAGAGACAGATCCGCCTCGCCGTTTCCTGAAGTCTGCTTTACCAACGTCCCCCTCCGAAAGGGAGACGGTTTTGGAAGCCATTCACAAGCTGTACTCTCAGCAGGTGATAGTCAAGGTACCTCTTCTACAACAGGGAAAGGGGTATTATTCCACTCTATTTGTGGTACCGAAGCCGGACGGCTCGGTAAGACCTATTCTAAATCTGAAGTCCTTGAACCTGTACATAAAGAAGTTCAAGTTCAAAATGGAGTCACTCAGAGCAGTGATAGCGAACCTGGAAGAAGGGGACTTTATGGTGTCCTTGGACATCAAGGATGCGTACCTCCACGTTCCAATTTACCCCTCACACCAGGGGTACCTCAGGTTCGTTGTACAAAACTGTCACTATCCGTTTCAGACGCTGCCGTTCGGATTGTCCACGGCACCTCGGGTCTTTACAAAGGTAATGGCCGAGATGATGATTCTTCTTCGAAGAAAAGGCGTATTAATTATCCCATACTTGGACGATCTCCTAATAAGGGCAAGGTCCAGAGAACAGCTAGAGATGGGATTAGCACTGTCTCAAGAAGTGCTAAAACAGCACGGCTGGATTCTGAATATTCCAAAATCCCAGTTAATGCCGACAACTCGTCTGCTGTTCCTAGGGATGATTCTGGACACTGTTCAGAAAAAGGTTTTTCTCCCGGAGGAAAAAGCCAAGGAGTTATCCGAGCTTGTCAGGAACCTCCTAAAACCAGGAAAGGTGTCTGTACATCAATGCACAAGAGTCCTGGGAAAAATGGTGGCTTCTTACGAAGCAATTCCATTCGGCAGATTCCATGCACGAATTTTCCAGAGGGATCTGTTGGACAAATGGTCAGGGTCGCATCTTCAGATGCACCAGCGGATAACCCTGTCTCCAAGGACAAGGGTATCTCTTCTGTGGTGGTTGCAGAGTGCTCATCTATTGGAGGGCCGCAGATTCGGCATACAGGATTGGATCCTGGTGACCACGGACGCCAGCCTGAGAGGCTGGGGAGCAGTCACACAAGGAAGAAACTTCCAGGGAGTGTGGACGAGCCTGGAAACGTCTCTTCACATAAACATTCTGGAACTAAGAGCAATCTACAATGCTCTAAGCCAGGCAGAACCTCTGCTTCAAGGAAAACCGGTGTTGATCCAGTCGGACAACATCACGGCAGTCGCCCATGTAAACAGACAGGGCGGCACAAGAAGTAGGAGTGCAATGGCAGAAGCTGCAAGGATTCTTCGCTGGGCAGAGAATCATGTGATAGCACTGTCAGCAGTGTTCATCCCGGGAGTGGACAACTGGGAAGCAGACTTCCTCAGCAGACACGACCTTCACCCGGGAGAGTGGGGACTTCATCCGGAGGTCTTCCACATGCTGGTAACCCGTTGGGAAAGACCAATGGTGGACATGATGGCGTCTCGCCTCAACAAAAAACTGGACAGGTATTGCGCCAGGTCAAGAGATCCGCAGGCAATAGCTGTGGACGCGCTGGTAACGCCTTGGGTGTACCAGTCGGTGTATGTGTTTCCTCCTCTGCCTCTCATACCAAAAGTATTGAGAATTATACGGCAAAGAGGCGTAAGGACGATACTAGTGGTTCCGGATTGGCCAAGAAGGACTTGGTACCCGGAACTTCAAGAGATGATCACGGAAGATCCGTGGCCTCTACCTCTAAGGAGGGACTTGCTTCAGCAGGGTCCCTGTCTGTTTCAAGACTTACCGCGGCTGCGTTTGACGGCATGGCGGTTGAACGCCGGATCCTAAAGGAAAAAGGCATGCCGGAAGAAGTCATTCCTACTTTGATTAAAGCAAGGAAGGAAGTAACCGTGCAACACTATCACCGCATTTGGCGAAGATATGTTGCGTGGTGCGAGGATCGGAGTGCTCCGACGGAGGAATTTCAACTGGGTCGATTCCTACATTTCCTGCAATCAGGATTGTCTATGGGTCTCAAATTGGGATCTATTAAGGTTCAAATTTCGGCCCTGTCGATTTTCTTTCAAAAAGAATTGGCTTCAGTTCCTGAAGTCCAGACTTTTGTTAAGGGAGTGCTGCATATACAGCCTCCTGTGGTGCCTCCAGTGGCACCGTGGGATCTCAATGTGGTTTTGGAATTTCTAAAAATAAGAATTTACTTACCGATAATTCTATTTCTCGGAGTCCGTAGTGGATGCTGGGGTTCCTGAAAGGACCATGGGGAATAGCGGCTCCGCAGGAGACAGGGCACAAAAAAGTAAAGCTTTACTAGGTCAGGTGGTGTGCACTGGCTCCTCCCCCTATGACCCTCCTCCAGACTCCAGTTAGGTACTGTGCCCGGACGAGCATACACAATAAGGGAGGCATTTTGAATCCCGGGTAAGACTCATACCAGCCACACCAATCACACCGTACAACTTGTGATCTAAACCCAGTTAACAGTATGACAACAGAAAGGGCCTCTTAAAGATGGCTCCTTAACAATAACCCGAATTAGTTAACAATAACTATGTACAAGTATTGCAGATAATCCGCACTTGGGATGGGCGCCCAGCATCCACTACGGACTCCGAGAAATAGAATTATCGGTAAGTAAATTCTTATTTTCTCTATCGTCCTAAGTGGATGCTGGGGTTCCTGAAAGGACCATGGGGATTATACCAAAGCTCCCAAACGGGCGGGAGAGTGCGGATGACTCTGCAGCACCGAATGAGAGAACTCCAGGTCCTCCTTTGCCAGGGTATCAAATTTGTAAAATTTTACAAACGTGTTCTCCCCCGACCACGTAGCTGCTCGGCAGAGTTGTAATGCCGAGACCCCTCGGGCAGCCGCCCAAGATGAGCCCACCTTCCTTGTGGAGTGGGCTTTTACAGTTTTAGGCTGTGGCAGGCCTGCCACAGAATGTGCAAGTTGAATTGTGTTACAAATCCAACGAGCAATCGACTGCTTAGAAGCAGGTGCGCCCAACTTGTTGGGTGCATACAATATAAACAGCGAGTCAGATTTTCTGACTCCAGCCGTCCTTGCAATGTATATTTTTAAGGCTCTGACAACGTCCAACAACTTGGAGTCCTCCAAGTCGCTAGTGGCCGCAGGCACCACAATAGGTTGGTTCAGATGAAATGCTGATACCACTTTAGGGAGAAAATGCGGACGAGTCCGCAGTTCTGCCCTATCCGAATGGAAGATTAGATAAGGACTTTTATAAGATAAAGCCGCCAATTCAGATACTCTCCTGGCAGAGGCCAGGGCTAGTAACATAGTCACTTTCAATGTGAGATATTTCAAATCCACCTTTTTCAATGGTTCAAACCAATGGGATTTGAGGAAATCTAAAACTACATTTAGATCCCACGGTGCCACCGGAGGCACCACAGGAGGCTGTATATGCAGTACTCCCTTGACAAAAGTCTGGACCTCAGGGACAGAGGCCAATTCTTTTTGGAAGAATATTGACAGGGCCGAAATTTGAACCTTAATGGATCCCAATTTGAGACCCATAGATAATCCTGATTGCAGGAAATGTAGGAAACGACCCAGTTGGAATTCCTCCGTCGGAACCCTCCGATCCTCGCACCACGCTACATATTTTCGCCAAATGCGGTGATAATGTTTCACGGTGACTTCCTTCCGTGCCTTAATCAAGGTAGGAATGACTTCTTCTGGAATGCCTTTCCCTTTTAGGATCTGGCGTTCAACCGCCATGCCGTCAAACGCAGCCGCGGTAAGTCTTGAAAAAGACAGGGACCCTGCTGTAGCAGGTCCCTTCTCAGAGGTAGAGGCCACGGTTCGTCCGTGAGCATCTCTTGAAGTTCCGGATACCAAGTCCTTCTCGGCCAATCCGGAACCACTAGTATTGTTCTTACTCTTCTTTGCCGTATGATCTTCAATACCTTTGGTATGAGCGGCAGAGGAGGAAACACATACACTGACTGGTACACCCAAGGAGTTACCAGTGCGTCCACAGCTATTGCCTGTGGATCTCTTGACCTGGCGCAATATTTGTCCAGTTTCTTGTTGAGGCGAGACGCCATCATGTCTACAATTGGTCTTTCCCAACGGTCTATTAACATGTTGAAGACTTCTGGATGTAGACCCCACTCTCCCGGATGAAGATCGTGTCTGCTGAGGAAGTCTGCTTCCCAGTTGTCCACGCCCGGGATGAACACTGCTGACAGTGCTATCACGTGATTCTCCGCCCAGCGAAGAATCTTGGCAGCTTCTGCCATTGCACTCCTGCTTCTTGTGCCGCCCTGCCTGTTTACATGGGCGACCGCCGTGATGTTGTCCGACTGAATCAACACCGGCTTTCCTTGCAGGAGAAGTTCCGCCTGGCTTAGAGCATTGTAGATTGCTCTTAGTTCCAGAATGTTTATGTGAAGAGACTTTTCCAGACTCGTCCATACTCCCTGGAAGTTTCTTCCTTGTGTGACTGCTCTCCAGCCTCTCAGGCTGGCGTCCGTGGTCACCAGGATCCAATCCTGAATGCCGAATCTGCGGCCTTCTAATAGGTGAGCCTTCTGCAACCACCACAGAAGTGACACCCTTGTCTTTGGTGACAGGGTTATTCGCAGGTGCATCTGCAGATGCGACCCTGACCATTTGTCCAACAGATCCCTTTGGAATATTCTTGCATGGAATCTGCCGAATGGAATTGCTTCGTAAGAAGCCACCATTTTTCCCAGGACTCTTGTGCATTGATGTACTGACACTTTTCCTGGTTTTAGGAGGTTCCTGACCAGATCGGATAACTCCTTGGCTTTTTCCTCTGGAAGGAAAACCTTTTTCTGAACCGTGTCCAGAATCATTCCTAGGAACAGCAGACGAGTTGTCGGGATTAAATGGGATTTTGGAATATTCAGAATCCACCCGTGTTGTCTTAGCACCTCTTGAGATAGTGCTAAAGCTGTCTCCAGCTGTTCTCTGGACCTTGCCCTTATTAGGAGATCGTCCAAGTATGGGATAACTAATACGCCTTTTCTTCGAAGAAGAATCATCATCTCGGCCATTACCTTGGTAAAGACCCGAGGCGCCGTGGACAATCCGAACGGCAGCGTCTGAAACTGATAGTGACAGTTTTGAACAATGAACCTGAGGTACCCCTGGTGTGCGGGGTAAATCGGAACGTGTAGATACGCATCCTTGATGTCCAAGGATACCATAAAGTCCCCTTCTTCCAGGTTCGCTATCACTGCTCTGAGTGACTCCATCTTGAACTTGAACTTTTTTATGTAGAGGTTCAAGGACTTCAGATTTAGAATAGGCCTTACCGAGCCATCCGGCTTCGGTACCACAAATAGAGTGGAATAATACCCCTTTCCTTGTTGTAATAGGGGTACTTTGACTATCACCTGCTGAGCGTACAGCTTGTGAATGGCTTCCAACACCCTCTCCCTTTCGGAAGAGACGGTTGGTAAGGCCGACTTCAGGAAACGATGAGGAGGATCCGTCTCTAATTCCAACCTGTACCCCTGAGATATTATCTGCAGGATCCAGGGGTCTACCTGCGAGTGAGCCCACTGCGCGCTGTAATTTTTGAGACGGCCCCCCACTGTCCCCGAGTCCGCTTGAGAGGCCCCAGCGTCATGCTGAGGTTTTTGCAGGAGCCGGGGAGGGCTTCTGTTCCTGGGAAGGAGCTGCCTGTTGGTGTCTCTTCCCTCTTCCTCTGCCTCGTGGCAGGTACGACAAGCCCTTTGCTCTCTTATTTTTGTAGGAGCGAAAAGGCTGCGGTTGAAAGGTCGGTGCCTTTCTCTGTTGGGGAGTGACTTGAGGTAAAAAAGTGGATTTCCCGGCAGTAGCCGTGGCCACCAAGTCTGATAGACCAACTCCAAATAACTCCTCCCCTTTATACGGCAAAACCTCCATGTGACGTTTTGAATCCGCATCGCCTGTCCACTGTCGTGTCCATAAGGCTCTTCTGGCTGAAATGGACATAGCACTCATCCGAGATGCCAGTGTGCAAATATCCCTCTGTGCATCACGCATATAGATAAATGCATCCTTTATTTGTTCTAACGACAGTAAAACATTGTCCCTATCTAGGGTATCAATATTTTCAATCAGGGATTCTGACCAAACTACTCCAGCACTGCACATCCAGGCAGTTGCTATAGCTGGTCGTAGTATAACACCTGCATGTGTGTATATATTCTTTTGAATAACTTCCATCTTTCTATCTGATGGATCCTTAAGTGCGGCCGTCTCAGGAGAGGGTAACGCCACTTGTTTGGATAAGCGTGTGAGCGCCTTGTCCACCTTAGGGGGTGTTTCCCAGCGCGCCCTAACCTCTGGCGGGAAAGGGTATAATGCCAATAACTTTTTTGAAATTATCAACTTTTTATCAGGAGCAACCCACGCTTCATCACACACGTCATTTAATTCTTCTGATTCAGGAAAAACTGTTTGTAGTTTTTTCACACCATACATAATACCCTGTTTTACGGTATCTGTAGTATCAGCTAAATGTAACGTCTCCTTCATTGCCAAAATCATATAACGTGTGGCCCTACTGGAAAATACGTTTGAATTTCTACCGTCGTCACTGGAATCAGTGCCCGTGTCTGGGTCTGTGTCGACCGACTGAGGCAAAGGGCGTTTTACAGCCCCTGACGGTGTTTGAGGCGCCTGGACAGGCATTAATTGATTGTCCGGCCGCCTCATGTCCTCAACTGACTGTTTAAGGGAAGATAAACCATCACGTAATTCCACAAATAAAGGCATCCATTCTGGTGTCGACCCCCTGGGGGGTGACATCTGCATATTTGGCAATTGCTCCGCCTCCACACCAATATCGTCCTCATACATGTCGACACCACGTACCGACACACACCGCAAACTCACAGGGAATGCTCTAATGAAGACAGGACCCACTAGCCCTTTTGGGGAGACAGAGGGAGAGTCTGCCAGCACACACCACAAAGCGCTATATATACAAGGGATATCCTTATATTAAGTGCTCCCTTATAGCTGCTTTAATATATATATATATATAGCCATTAATGTGCCCCCCCTCTCTGTTTTACCCTGTTTCTGTAGTGCAGTGCAGGGGAGAGACCTGGGAGCCGTTCTGACCAGCGGAGCTGTGACAGAAAATGGCGCCGTGTGCTGAGGAGATAGGCCCCGCCCCTTTTTCGGCGGGTTCTTCTCCCGCTATTTTTCCAGTCAGGCAGGGGTTAAATATCTCCATATAGCCCCTATGGGCTATATGTGAGGTATTTTTAGCCTTGTATAAGGTTTATATTTGCCTCTCAGAGCGCCCCCCCCCAGCGCTCTGCACCCTCAGTGACTGCCCAGTGAAGTGTGCTGAGAGGAAAATGGCGCACAGCTGCAGTGCTGTGCGCTACCTTATGAAGACTGAGGAGTCTTCAGCCGCCGGTTTCCGGACCTCTTCACGCTTCAGCATCTGCAAGGGGGTCGGCGGCGCGGCTCCGGGACCGGACTCCACGGCTGGGCCTGTGTTCGATCCCTCTGGAGCTAATGGTGTCCAGTAGCCAAGCAGCAAATCCACTCTGCATGCAGGTGAGTTTACTACTTTCCCCCTAAGTCCCACGTTGCAGTGATCCTGTTGCCAGCAGGACTCACTGTAAAGAAAAAAACCTAAACTAAACTTTCTCTAAGCAGCTCTTTAGGAGAGCCACCTAGATTGCACCCTTCTCGTTCGGGCACAAAATCTAACTGAAGTCTGGAGGAGGGTCATAGGGGGAGGAGCCAGTGCACACCACCTGACCTAGTAAAGCTTTACTTTTTTGTGCCCTGTCTCCTGCGGAGCCGCTATTCCCCATGGTCCTTTCAGGAACCCCAGCATCCACTTAGGACGATAGAGAAATCTCATTGGTTTGAACCACTAAAAAAGGTGGATTTAAAATATCTCACATGGAAAGTGACCATGTTACTAGCCCTGGCTGCGGCCAGGAGAGTGTCAGAACTGGCAGCTTTATCTTACAAAAGCCCATATCTGATTTTCCATTCGGACAGGGCAGAACTGCGGACTCGTCCGCATTTTCTCCCTAAGGTGGTGTCAGCATTTCATCTGAACCAGCCTATTGTAGTGCCTGCGGCTACAAGTGACTTGGAGGACTCCAAGTTACTGGACGTTGTCAGAGCATTAAAAATATATATTGCAAGGACAGCTGGAGTCAGAAAATCTGACTCGTTGTTTATATTGTATGCACCCAACAAGATGGGTGCTCCTGCGTCTAAGCAGACGATTGCTCGTTGGATCTGTAGCACAATCCAACTTGCACATTCTGTGGCAGGCCTGCCACAGCCTAAATCTGTAAAGGCCCACTCCACAAGGAAGGTGGGCTCATCTTGGGCGGCTGCCCGAGGGGTCTCGGCATTACAACTTTGCCGAGCAGCTACGTGGTCAGGGGAGAACACGTTTGTAAAATTTTACAAATTTGATACTCTGGCTAAGGAGGACCTGGAGTTCTCTCATTCGGTGCTGCAGAGTCATCCGCACTCTCCCGCCCGTTTGGGAGCTTTGGTATAATCCCCATGGTCCTTTCAGGAACCCCAGCATCCACTAGGACGATAGAGAAAATAAGAATTTACTTACCGATAATTCTATTTCTCGGAGTCCGTAGTGGATGCTGGGCGCCCATCCCAAGTGCGGATTATCTGCAATAATTGTACATAGTTATTGTTAACTAATTCGGGTTATTGTTTAGGAAGCCATCTTTCAGAGGCTCCTCTGTTATCATACTGTTAACTGGGTTTGATCACAAGTTGTACGGTGTGATTGGTGTGGCTGGTATGAGTCTTACCCGGGATTCAAAATTCCTCCCTTATTGTGTACGCTCGTCCGGGCACAGTACCTAACTGAGGCTTGGAGGAGGGTCATAGGGGGAGGAGCCAGTGCACACCACCTGATCGGAAAGCTTTACTTTTTGTGCCCTGTCTCCTGCGGAGCCGCTATTCCCCATGGTCCTTTCAGGAACCCCAGCATCCACTACGGACTCCGAGAAATAGAATTATCGGTAAGTAAATTCTTATTTTTTCCAACTTGTGCTTTAGTTACGATCCACGTGGACTACGATTGGGAATAGTAACCTTGCACGAAGTGAGCCCGCGGGGTTCACATTTCCATCTTAAAATGCGATCACAGCGCTGGACGGTTTAGCAAAGTGCTGCTGAATGAGGCCCAAAGTTACATTTTGTTACAAAGTGTTTATTTCCACCGCGTGTTGTGACAAGTGTAGTCAAGCTGCCCGTATTCCCATCACGCACCCCTCCTCACGACTGTTTTCCTACCATACTCCCTTCATTTAAAATGAGTAAAAGAATAACTTTCCGGCACTTACTGTCCTCTCATTACTGTCTCTCTTCCTGATCTCATGGATCATTGTTCTCTTGCCTGTGATCTGACAAGCTGAATACAATTACTGCTATCAAAGAGCCTCTTTTCTCCTCTGTAAAAGCTTCTCGGAAGCTGATAAGCTTTTTCGGGGCAGGCTGTGAACTTCCGAGTAATCCAGAGATTAAACGCTGCCACCAGGAGAGCAGGGGAAGATCACACTACCTGCCGGTAGACGGAGAGAGCGCACCTCCAGGGACACGGTTATTTGGTGGGGGATTTATAGAGAACATATGCAGAGCAAAGAGGAAGCTGAAAGATGGATCTGCGGAGGGGTCTCATCCTCTATTAGCCTGTAACGGTGTCTTTCATTTCTGCGTGTTGGGAGACAGAGGTGAAGGTCTATCCTGATGCCTGTGTATTAGGAGGAGATGGATTGTAGAGATCTGTGTAGTAGAACTGGAGGGAAGATGTTCGTGTGCTAAAAGGAGATAGAGGGGAGTGGTCTGAGTGTTGGGAGAAGATGATGGGGAGAGGTCTGAGTGTTGGGAGAAGATGATGGGGAGAGGTCTGAGTGTTGGGAGAAGATGATGGGGAGAGGTCTGAGTGTTGGGAGAAGATGGGGAGAGGTCTGAGTGTTGGTAGAAGATGATGGGGAGAGGTCTGAGTGTTGGGAGAAGATGATGGGGAGAGGTCTGAGTGTTGGGAGAAGATGATGGGGAGAGGTCTGTGTGTTGGGAGAAGATGGAGGGGAGAGGTCCGAGTGTTGGGAGGATATGATTGGGCCTTTGTTAGGAGACCTAGTGATCTTATATTTGTCTGTCAGGAGGAGGAAGGTGTGTGTGTGTGGGGTTTGTCTGTGTATTAGTGGGAGACAGAGTTAAGTGGTCTGTGTTAAGAGGAGATGGAGAGATCTGCGTGTAAGGTGTTATTGGTTTGTACAGTAAGAGGAGATGGAGGGGAGAGCTGTGCATTAGGAGGAGATGGAGGGAGGGAGAGCTGTGCATTAGGAGGAGATGGAGGGGGGAGAGCTGTGCATTAGGAGGAGATGGAGAGCTGTGCATTAGGAGGAGATGGAGAGGGGGGAGAGCTGTGCATTAGGGGGAGAGCTGTACATTAGGAGGAGATGGAGAGGGGGGAGAGCTGTGCATTAGGAGGAGATGGAGAGGGGTGAGAGCTGTGCATTAGGAGGAGGTGGAAAGGGGGGAGAGCTGTGCATTAGGAGTAGATGGAGAGGGGGGAGAGCTGTGCATTATGAAAAGATGGAGGGGGGAGAGCTGTGCATTAGGAGGAGAATGGGGGGGGGCTGTGCATTAGGAGGAGATGGAGAAGGGGGAGAGCTGTACATTAGGAAAAGATGGAGAGGGGAAGAGCTGTGCATTAGGAAAAGATGGAGGGGAGAGATGTGCATTAGGAGGAGAATGATGGGGAGGGGGGCAGAGCTGTGCATTAGGAGGAGAATGGGTGGTGGGAGCTGTGCATTAGGAGGAGATGGAGAGGGGGGAGAGCTGTGCATTAGGAGGAGATGGAGGGGGGGGGGGAGAGCTGTGCATTAGGAGGAGATGGAGGGGGGAGAGCTGTGCATTAGGAGGAGATGGAGGGGGGGAGCTGTGCATTAGGAGGAGAATGGGGGGGGAGAGCTGTGCATTAGGAAAAGATGAAGGGGGAGAGCTGTGCATTAGGAGGAGATGGAGAGGGGGGAGAGCTGTGCATTAGGAAAAGATGGAGGGGGGGAGAACTGTGCATTAGGAAAAGATGGAGGGGGGGAGAGCTGTGCATTAGGAGGAGATGGAGAGGGGGGGAGCTGTGCATTAGGAGGAGGATGAGGGGGGGGAGAGCTGTACATTAGGAAAAGATGGAGGGGGGGGAGAGCTGTGCATTAGGAGGAGATGGAGAGGGGGAGAGCTGTGCATTAGGAGGAGATGGAGGGAGGAGAGCTGTGCATTAGGAGGAGATGGAGAGAGGGGGAGCTGTGCATTAGGAGGAGATGGAGAGAGGGGGAGCTGTGCATTAGGAGGAGAATGGGGGGGGGGAGCTGTGCATTAGGAGGAGATGGAGAGGGGGGGAGCTGTGCATTAGGAGGAGAATGGGGGGGAGCTGTGCATTAGGAGGAGATGGAGAGAGGGGGAGCTGTGCATTAGGAGGAGATGGAGAGAGGGGGAGCTGTGCATTAGGAGGAGAATGGGGGGGGGAGCTGTGCATTAGGAGGAGATGGAGAGGGGGGGAGCTGTGCATTAGGAGGAGAATGGGGGGGAGCTGTGCATTGGGAGGAGATGGAGAGGGGGGAGAGCTGTGCATTAGGAAAAGATGGAGAGGGGAAGAGCTGTGCATTAGGAAAAGATGGAGGGGGGGAGATGTGCATTAGGAGGAGATGGAGGGAGGAGAGCTGTGCATTAGGAGTAGATGGAGAGGGGGGAGCTGTGCATTAGGAGGAGAATGGGGGGGGGGGGGGAGCTGTGCATTAGGAGGAGATGGAGAGGGGGGGAGCTGTGCATTAGGAAAAGATGGAGGGGAAGAGCTGTGCATTAGGAGGAGATGGAGGGGGGGGGGCTGTGCATTAGGAGGAGAATGAGAGCTGTGCATTAGGAGGAGATGGAGAGGGGGGAGAGCTGTGCATTAGGAGGAGATGGAGAGGGGGGAGAGCTGTGCATTATGAAAAGATGGAGAGGGGGGAGAGCTGTGCATTAGGAGGAGAATGGGGGCGGGGGGCTGTGCATTAGGAGGAGATGGAGAGGGGGGAGAGCTGTGCATTAGGAGGAGATGGAGAGGGGGGAGAGCTGTGCATTATGAAAAGATGGAGAGCTGTGCATTAGGAGGAGGGTGGGGGTCTGTGCATTAGGAGGAGATGGAGAAGGGGGAGAGCTGTGCAGTAGGAAAAGATGGAGGGGGGAGAGCTGTGCATTAGGAGGAGAATGAGGGGGGGGGAGAGCTGTGCATTAGGACGAGATGGAGAGTGGGGAGAGCTGTGCATTAGGAAAAGATGGAGGGGGGGGAGAGCTGTGCATTAGGAGGAGATGGAGAGGGCTGTGCATTAGGAGGAGATGGAGAGGGGGGAGCTTTGCATTGGGAAAAGATGGAGAGGGAGGGAGCTGTGCATTAGGAAAAGATGGAGAGGGGGAGAGCTGTGCATGAGGGGGAGAGCTGTGCATTAGGAAAAGATGGAGAGGGGGAGAGCCGTGCATTAGGAGGAGATGGAGGGGGGGGGGGAGCTGTGCATTTGGAGGAGATGGAGGGGGGGAGAGCTGTGCATTAGGAGGAGATGGAGAGGGGGGAGCTTTGCATTAGGAAAAGATGGAGAGGGAGGGAGCTGTGCATGAGGGGGAGAGCTGTGCATGAGGGGGAGAGCTGTGCATGAGGGGGAGAGCTGTGCATGAGGGGGAGAGCTGTGCATTAGGAAAAGATTGAGAGGGGGAGAGCCGTGCATTAGGAGGAGATGGAGGGGGGGGGGAGCTGTGCATTTGGAGGAGATGGAGTGGGGAGAGCCGTGCATTAGGAGGAGATGGAGGGGGGGGGGAGCTGTGCATTAGGAGGAGATGGAGGGAGGAGAGCTGTGCATTAGGAAAAGATGGAGAGGGAGGGAGCTGTGCATTAGGAAAAGATGGAGAGGGGGAGAGCTGTGCAGGAGGGGGAGAGCCGTGCATTAGGAGGAGATGGAGGGGGGAGAGCTGTGCATTTGGAGGAGATGGAGGGGGGAGAGCTGTGCATTTGGAGGAGATGGAGGGGGGAGAGCCGTGCATTAGGAGGAGATAGAGGGGGGGGGGAGAGGGGAGCTGTGCATTAGGAGGAGATGTAGAGGGTGGGAGCTGTGCATTAGGAAAAGATGGAGAGGGGGAGAGCTGTGCATTAGGAAAAGATGGAGAGGGGGAGAGCTGTGCATTAGGAAAAGATGGAGAGGGGGAGAGCTGTGCATTAGGAAAAGATGGAGAGGGGGAGAGCTGTGCATTAGGAAAAGATGGAGAGGGGGAGAGCTGTGCATGAGGGGGAGGGCCGTGCATTAGGAGGAGATGGAGGGGGGGGGGGGGGGAGAGCTGTGCATTTGGAGGAGATGGAGGAGGGAGAGCTGTGCATTAGGATATGTTGGTAGAGTCCTGTGTGTTAGGGGGAGACAGGAAGTGAGTGGTCTTGCTGTAGAAGGAGACTGATCTGTATACTGTATTCTGGTGTTTCTGGTAAGAGTCTGATCATCTGAAAGAAAGTTCATAGAAAGACAGAAATGTTAGCTGATCACTCCCACATAAAGCCACGGGGGCAGCGGAAAGGATGGGACCACCTGCACAGTACATTGAAAACACAGCGGAATCTATGATAATTGTCATAATTTGCAGTGAATCAATCAGAGCTTTGAACAAAAGCAGCAGATGGATCTCAGTGGGCCTTGGGATTGCCGATCAGTCCTGCTGGGAAAGTGACAGAGAAGTCAGGATGATTCTTTGTCCATACGCTATTGACACTGAATAGTCCTCGTGCACTGCCGGCTGCAATGTGTTCACTAGACTCCTGGAGCAGTTTCCTCTGTGCTCAGATATTTGCAGAATCTCGCCCGTGTCAGACTCCTCAGAGTGTTGTGTGCGACTGCAGCCGTCACTGACAGCAAGTGATGCTCCATCAGTACCGGGCACATCCGGCTGCCCTTATATGGCTGTAAAATCCAGCAATCTATTTACCACCGATGCAATATAACATTTAATGCATCTAAAGTGTGAGCTGGGATACGGTTTTATAAATTGTGATAAGGAGTCCAGAGAATGAACATGGACAGAGATCCACATGGCCAGTCTGCTTCCGCGTGCGGGGAATTGATCTGGTTGAGAGCACTGGCGCACTATTGAGAGAGTGTCCCCCTCCGTACAATCCCCAGTCCTGGAGAGTAGGGATTTGTGCGCACACTTAGCGGTCAACCTTTCCGTGTGCGTTTCCCCATGCCTGCATCAACTTGTGAAAAAAATACCTGATTCAATTAGATCAGCATGTTTTTGGTCCAGACACTTCCCGCCACGGTGACACAGAGCTTTCTCCCTTGAGACCAACGCTGGGCTTTTAGTTACTCTCCTTGTAAGTGACTTCGACAGTGAGCTGCATCCTTTGTCGCAACAGCGGTTTCTGTCCGGAATTTCATGGAGGAGTGGAGCAGCAGTCCAGCCCGACACCCCCTCAGCCCGTTCCTCAAGCCGCGTCCAAACAATTACCCTTGTCTTTTTTTCAGGCTAGAAAGAAGCCTGAGGAAGCCTCTTGGGACTTTAACTGATTGGGCAAATGAATGCTGTTATCTTACATTAAACTTGAGACCTTGTAAGGGGGATGAGTGTTGGATGGAAAATAGGACAGCTCATTATATTTTGTTTATACAGAAAACAATTAGTGAATTAGGATGTGTCTGCTACTCCAAACTGCTAAATATCAGCAACTCCGATAAGGTCAATATGACAGCCTTAACGGCATGAATAATTATCGTACATGTTTCTATTCAGTGTTAACTGTAAATCCAGAGTAAGACAATCTGTAGCTGCAACTACAAACGTTCCTTATAATGCTTAATAATGCTGAAACAACCAGAAAGAAAATCGCCAAACCACTGGAATTGGATTGGATGGTGTTACGGTTGTTGGGCAGCATGGTGACTTAGTGGTTAACATCACTGCCTCAAAGCACGGAGGTCATTAGTTCAATACCAGACCAAAGCCTTATTTTTCAGGGTTTATATGTTCTCCCCGTATTCGCGTGGGGTTTCTTCCCCCACTCCATACAAATACTGATTGGCTGCAAGAAAAATAACTTGTGTGTTATAGGGAATATAGAGTGTAAGCTCCACTGGGGCAGGACAGAAATGACTATTCTCTGTAAATGCTACGGACAGGCGTGCACTATATAATAAACCCACATACACTACAGAGGTAGGAGAATGCGACCAAACATTGGGGCAGATGTATTAACCTGGAGAAGGCATAAGGAAGTGATAAACCAGTGATATGTGCAAGGTGATAAAGGCACCAGCCAATCCGCTCCAATATGTAAATGAACAGTTAGGATCTGATTGGCTGGTGCTTACACTGGTTTGTCACTTCCTTATGCAATCTCCAGGTTAATACATTTGCCGCTATGTGTGACTAGCGTAATATGATAAATAACTGACATAACTGGTCTGGGTTTCTCAGGCGATGGACATTTCGGTTTTGGGAAGCTGCCTCAGTCCTTGACCTCTGAAGCCCACCGACCTCCTATAGAAGTGTAGGACCAGATATGCAGTAACATCAGACTAACCCATAATAACACTGTCTTTTAAACCTTAAGGGAATACAGAGCTACACCAAAAACCGAAACTGTCCTATAAACTACCCCGGAACCCAGAAGACGGCCAGCAAGACAAAGGTAACTAAACTGGCTGCATGTCCCCCTCCTCCCCTGCATGCTTATGGAATGGCCCCTGCTCGCCGCGGGCGCAACATAAAAAAATTACAAAAGTTAATGGGACTGTGAAAGTAAAATATGTCCTCTATAATAATCATAAAACTTAAATTTACTGACTTTCCAAAGGGAATATAAATTATCACATGTAATCCAGAGTTTTAATGCTGACTATAGGAACCTTTATTAAACAATTTTCAACAGAAATTGTTTTAATGAAGACCTGCAACTACTCTATAAATCCACTAAACCGGCTCATAACCCACAATTGAGTTAATGGGGTAAAAATGTCATTTATTGCGTTTAATTATGGAAATGATTAAGCATTGGGATGCAAAAACTTGCTTAAAAGAAGTGATGTCCAGAGGCACTCCCAGCTAACCACAGGCTGGAATTGTATCCGTGCCGTGTCATGTCCCTTTAACATGGAATCCTAGAGAACAGTTAGGTGTTATGTAGCACGTGCATGAGCCCTTCTGCTGTCCATCTTCCATCGATCCGCTGATGTTTTATGGTGCCTGATGCATGATACCTCAGACTGGGTTCTTCATTCATAAAGCCGCTGTGCAGACGCTGCATTCTCCATTTGTGTTGTGTTGAATTATTTATGTCTTTATTTTTAGAGTTTCCGCGAGAGGCATTGGCTAAAGCCGCTATAATGTCTCGCTTTATATAGCAGTCCTCTGTGTCTGTCTCTAGCGAGGACCTCCTAGCTGACCTGAGCTGTCATACCTTTCTCAGATAGATCAGCAGAAGACCTGCAGATGCCCACTGTCTGATCTTGGCCTGTGTAACAAATGCAGAAAACTGAGGAAGTACTCAGTCATCTATAACGATTCCTAGCTAACGCCCAAAATAGCCGTGAACCTGATAAATCCGCGTCTCGGGAAATGTTTGTTTTTTCCCTTGTTCTTCCAGACCACTATGCATGAGCTTGCAGAGGAAAGAACTGGCTCTGACTTTATATTCTTCCGAGTCACTTTTCTGCCTATAAGCGTAATGCATACAGATGGCCCTTATACATCTTTACTCTAACCTTCCGTCTCTGGTACACTGTGAGCTGAGTGTATGTGGCCACCAAGCAATATCTGGGGAAAAGTGCCCTTCGCTGCTCGTGGCAGAGCGTACATAGGTGTATGGGGGACATATCTGTATGCAAATCAAGAATCTTCCAGGGCAAAACTAGAAATCAGTGGTAAATCAATCTTGCATTAAATCTCGGTTCATTGTGACTCTGAACAATGTTAAGTAAGTGGCCGGTACTAATCCAGTCTCATATCAGCCTGGCGACTTCCACAGCAAACCTCTCGCCAATGTAAGGGGAGTGCATTGCCTGAATGTTATGTGACCCTTGCCACGACTGCACAGTGTCTTGTCCGTGCTCGCTAATGCGGCCCTCCTCCCACGACACTTTGCTATACTTAGAAATGGCTGGCGCAGAGGTTCCGCTCAGTTTTTCCACCTTTGTTTTTATTAATTGGTACGTTAAGGTTCTGGCTCGAAATGGCCGAGTTCCCTGGAGGATTGATCTAGGGAGCCATTTAAACCATGAAACACATAATCCTGATGAGTTCTGGTGAAGGAACGTGATGGTAATGACTGAATTACTGACGTCTTGCTTGCTTATTTTGTGAACCTTCTGTATCTCCGCTGTAAAGGTCTATACTCTGAAGCCACCATTTCTCTGCATCGCCACAATGTCTTGTCCATCTACTCGATATCTGAGCCTAATGAAGACCCTGTCTTCTCCATCTTCTCCTTATTTGATCATTGACCCATGATCCAGCTGTGAAACTAGGCGTATTGATGAAATAAAGCCTGGTTCTGCCACCTGTGGCCACGGACACTGCCTCAAGCCACAGGTTTCCTTCCTGATGGCTTAATGCAGTCGCCGTGTTAGGGATCATTGTATGTCCGTCCACAGCTGGTACATAGGGGGCACTGTTACTCATTTAAAGCAGCAATCCCATCTACACTGCATTTGCATTTCTGAGCACCCTTTGCTGACTGAGCCTGCTGCATTTTTCCAAACATCGCCTGTGGTAGGAGGATGGCTGATCCTTTTTTATTTTTGTGTTTTGGCTGCTGAGGTTTCTCTGGAAACTGCTGCAGACATTTTTTTATCCATACCGGGGTCCCTGTTTTCCAGGGCTCAGTATTTCAGGAATGGAAGATGGCACGAGACTTCTGAATCCTGAGTTCAAGAGATTGGGAACTGGCGTTGCAAAAGGTACCGATGACCTAATCAGTCCCGTAGGGAGGAAAGTTGGAGGTTGCTGCTTTAAAAACCCAACTGTTGAAGCGGTCTACTGGCACCCATATGTATGTCTAGAGGCTCGGCGCTAACAATTAGGCAGGGTGCGTTTTAGAACCATGCGCTTTCAAGAAACCTACTTAGGAGAGCTGTTTGGCGAAACCATTTCTTGCAGCGTTCTGCTATTACCCTTTTAAACAACGTTTTAATAACTGGCAAGTATTTCAAGCCAGATTCCTGCTTTCTATAGACTTCAAGTGATTTAGCTGCCTATACAGACTTGACTCACAGAAGGACGGTCTTAGGAAATAAATCATATTATATGAGTCTAGTGGTGCAGTAAAGACTACACATTACGGCTCTAGTGCCTCATGCCTCAAGATTCAGTTTCTCTAATTAACTCTCTGCATTTCCTCCTGCTTCCCAATCTAGCCGAGTCCCTGCAGACCCTGTAGTTGAGCCCTTCCCTCGCAGCAGTTCCTTAGTGCATGTGGCCTTATTGTCAGTGAGCAGAACTAGCGCAGAGATATAGTCCATCTTTCTATACTATTATTTGACTCTTGCTCTGAGCCTCACACTTAATCCTGTGCTTTATCTTTTTCTATTTTTACTGCTTTCCTTCCTCTGTTATAACCATTTCTTCCTTAAGTGCCAAATGACTTCACATTAAAGTGGGAGGGAGAGGCGGAAAAATAACAGTCCTCGGATCTATGGAGGTGCCAGGGACACTGAGGTCAATGGGAGATATTGATCGGTGTCTGTGAGATGCATGATCTGTTAATGAATCTTGGCCTAACTGTTATCAAGGCTGCAGACACTGGGAAGAGAGCGTAAATGGCTTCTAGACACTTCCTAAAATCAAGGTGTACTAAAGTCAGTGACATGATTAAAGGAGGTCAATACATCAAAGGACCGGAGTGAACAGACTGCATGTTTGTTCTCCGATATTAAAGTGGCCTAATGTCAGGTCCTGTAATTGATGAGTCCGATGTGGTTTTCAAGAAAGTTTGCCAACAGAATCTGAATAGAACGGTATAAAATGGGATCAGTTTGTTTTTGTTTTGTTAAGAGTTAAATTTAAAAAGGAATAATGGTTTTGTTTAAGCCGGTTGAACAGTGTTACTTCATTTCAGTATAATATACAGAGAGAAGGGGAAATTCTTATTCTTCTTTGTTCATTTTTCTCTTTGCTGAGGTGCACAATAACAGACAGGCAATCCTTATTGCCAAGTAGAGATCTGTGAGTGTCACACAGTTGTTATTCTATCAAGTATGTCTTCTAATGGTTTCAGATGTAGCACTCACACTCGGGAAGCTTGCAGGTGAAGGTAGAACACTCATATGATGTTACTTGTTCCCTCTACTGTGTCACTGTAGGGCGACCGTTGACAATCTTCAATACTCAAGCACAGATAGCCGTTGGTGGAAAGGACAGGGGGAGGCCATTCCAAGGGCAGCTCTCTGGTATCTACTACAATGGTCTAAAGGTCCTGAACATGGCAGCAGAGCACAACCCTCACATCAACATCAGTGGAAGCGTGAGGCTGGTGGGAGAGGTTCCGTCTATCCTTGGGACAACACCAACCACTTCTATGCCTGCCGAATTGTCCACGACCATTATGGAGACCACCACAACCTTGGCGACAACGACGACGAGGAAGAACCGGTCTTCTCCAGGATCCATGGTATGTTCTGTCATTGTCTATTCTCCCTGTGCATTGTACATTCATTTCTGCAGAGTTTATATACCAAACCATAAAACGCCAGATGACTTCCATCTTCTAAGCATCTGTAAGCAATGGTGGTGTTGAGAACACTTGACTTCCTGTGACCACTCCAGTATTGTCTTAAACTCAAATATCCATGGTCTTTCTCGCACAGAGTTAGAGTACCCATTACCTATATACAGTGTCCATTCACTGAGCTGATACTGTCCCACCAGTGGGTCACTAGCCTTCACCAGCATTGATCCACCACCCTAATGGCTGTGACTGGTGCTGTATAACACTGAGCTGAACAGCCCTGAGGAATGCCAACCGTTCTTGCCGACGTACACCACCACATTCTACTAGAATGCTGGCACAATTAGACGTGGCCAGGAACCCACATTACACAGCAGCTGGTTCCGTGGTTCCTTTATCACATAGGTTCTCAAACTCGGTCCTCAGGACCCCACTCAGTGCATGTTTTGCAGGTAACCCAGCAGATGCACAGGTGTATTAATTACTCACTGACACATTTTAAAAGGTTCACAGGCGGAGCTAATTATGTTACTTGCGATTCTGTGAGGAGACCTGCAAAACATGCACCGTGTGGGGTCCTGAGGACTGAGTTTGAGAACTTGTGCTTTGTCATATTGCAACAATTGTACAAGCACTGTTAGCCCTAACTATTGTTCCTATTATAAATAATCGGGATCAGTCAAGTTTTATAAGAACAATAAGGAACAATTTAAAACCATTGATGGAGATTGCAAACATTAGTAAGGAATATACAGCAAAAACCTCCCAATCCCTGTATAGTAGATGACTTGGCATGATTACTAACCAACCATCTTCTACACCATGCAGGGCCAAGCCCGTAACCCCTGACTGCCTTCCAGCCCCTGAGCCAGTATGCAGGGCTCCAAGGCCAGGGAGTAATCCGAAGACAAACACACGGGTCCCTTTTTTTTTTTCCTCTGCTTTTCCGGCATTTTAATGGCTGACCCTTAATATATTCAAATAGTAAAATGCATAAAAAAAATAATGAAATGAAACGATTTCCAAGTGCTAAACTGAGAAAAGGTTCCAAGCCCCTAATTTGATGTGGGCCATCTGGCACCTGTGGGGGTATGAGGATTTGCATCACTGCTGGTTGTATTGCGGGTCCCTTACATTGTGCCTTGTGATATCGGTGGGTGCAGATGGCAGAACCTGAAACAATGTTCTGTAGTCATTTATTTTCCCTTTTTCCCGAGTTCAACATAAATTAATCAGCTCTCCAGATGTGCCCGGGCTCACAGACTCCATAGGGTGCTATGGTCCTGGTTCCTTTCTTTGTGGTATCGCTCATCTATATTCATCTCAAGGCTTTTGGGGTACTGAGTGAATATTTATTTTCATTTGGACACTTCCAGAGGAAATCTGTTTGGATTTCAGGTCTAATTGTCAGATGGTCTCGGAGCAAAGTCTTGTATGTAGATGTGCTGTTAAGGTATCCGTGTTCTCAGGGTTTCTCGGATTGTGGCTCTGCAGATACTGAACCTGTGGGGAGATATGTGGAAGGAAGGGGCAGTGTATTTTGCCATGGGGCAATACGAAGCAAGATTGGGCAGAGCGTCGTGCTTTGAGCTGTTATGCAGTTAGGTCATTGCAGAGCATTGCTGTGCAATACCGCAAGCTGAACACATCTGCAGATAACTTGCATTCACAGGACAGCACGCGCCACCTGTTATTGCTCTTTATGCCGGCTTCACTATAATTACTTTTATTCAATTAAAAGTCAGATTTATACCTTCTGCTCCAGCTGAACACACTCCGCCAGTCCCTCTCGGCGTTCAATAAAGCTGGGTAGGAGAGACCAAAATTGACTTATAGACGCAGTCTTTCACTCTGCGAGATTAAATAAAACACATCTATGGCGAGAGACTTCCTCTTGACTTACTGATGCATTTAGAAAGCCAGTAAGATTTGTAATGCAGACTATAAGTCATCTGTTGTAGCCCAGTATTAGAGCAGAAATGGAGCATTGTAGATTGTAGTTACACCACTCCGCGAATGCCTAGTAGACTGTTCCACCAGGGTTCCATAGTCTGTGAACCGGGCTTGTCTAGGAAGGTGGTGAGTGGAAGACCAATGAAAAGCTGCAATCACTACCACTGATAAAGTACATTTGCTTCCACTTCCTGGGGGGACATTAGGATGGATTCTGTAATGTAGAGGGGTGGAATAGATGACCGTAGTCTTGTAATAACAAGTAAGCATTTCCGTCAACCTATCTCATTCAAAAGTTGATAACCGCTGAAAAATGGTTAACTGGGGCCACTACGGGAGCATCCCTTTCAATGCAGACTCTGTCCTGGCCTCCTGTATGTAATTGTAGGCCACATGCTTAGGGATGTAACTGCTGAGGATTTAAAGGGTCAGTCACGTGACTGCTGACTTTATATAGATCAGCCAATCCAAATTGGTTAAGGTATTTAAGGCAGCTCCGTGCAGAGATCTGTACCAGAGTATTAGTTAACTTGTACTTTAGCATTCCCATGTTCCGGTTGTCCATATTCTAAATCACATTGCCTAAAGGATGAAAAAAAAAAAAAAGGGGCAGACTAGATGGGCCAAGTGGTTCTTATCTGCCGTCAAATTCTATGTTTCTATGTAAGTTCTCATTTGATTTCTGTGCTTCTGATCCAGTTTGGGGGCCAGACTGTTTTCCTGTCTGGTTTGGCTCTGATCCTCTATTTAGTTCTGGCCCGGTTCATCTGGACTTTCCCTACGGGTGACACCTTGCTTTATATGCAGTCTGCTTGTTTACCAGCTTGTTGACATTCAAGTTCCTGTCTTTGTGACATCACATCTTGGGGGCATGGCCAGGGGTGGATTTAGGAGTCGAGCAACCCATAAGCAGAACATTGATGGCCGCCCCAACCCATAATTTTATTATTTTCATTATTCGTTTATAAGCCCTACTTTTTCATGTGTGATAGGTCATGGCTCGTTGCTTGTTCACTAACATTGTATTTTTAATTATATACACATAATTACTAAGTAGGACGACTTACAGGGGTTTCCTTGTTGCTTTCAAAACATTTTAGTCTGACAGTTATAAAACAGACATCTGAGTGCAGCCCCCCAGAAAGTGGCACCCCATGGCTCATGCCTCACAAGGAATTCAGCACTGGGGCATGGCATTCTAACAGTGAGGCCCACATCCTCTTGCAAGGGTCACTGGTGAAGGCCAGGGGCTTGTTAGACTCCTGTGCTATTGCCAGTGCAAATCTATACTGACCACTAATACCAGATGACTCTGACAGGACTCAATGCGTTATTAGCGGAGGACGTTCTCTCTACGTTAACCACAGAGGATTCTTTTACATGTGACCGCTCTAAATCCGTTACCACAGACAATGCATTTTGTGAATAATACAATGAATTGGTGTAACAGATGGAATGCTCTCACCCCGGTGTCTGAACGTTTGTTGTGTCTCGGCACTTGTAACGTAGTAATTGCCCACTGTAACTTTTATTAACAATGCAAGTTGTCATTCAGATGACCTGTTATACTTGGCCACCCCTCCATGCTTCCTGTCATGTTTATCATACTATAGGAGAGGAACATTGGGCCAAGAAATCTGTCCTGTGACTCCTTTAGCTCAATGCTGTACTTTCTTCAAGATGGTCTCGATTAAGAATTGGCAAAGACTCAAGTCCAAATTCTGGCTCTAGGAGCACTGCTGCATTATCAGCCTGCTACTATCTAATACCTGATTAGACTTTTTCTCATAGGGGTCAATCCAATTGCCGGCAAAGGGGGTGAATTTCCGTTGCAACAGCACCACATATCACCCCTAGCTGCCCAAGCTCACCCTGAATTTGAGTTTTATACACGGCCCTATGAGGCTGCAAACAAAATTGTGCAAGAAAAGTGTCGCTCTTGTAGCACTAACTCACAGGGGCGAGAAAATAGCCAACAATTGAAATGACACCATAGTGTCCTGGGATCTAAATTTAATGTTAGAGGTTCACACAGAATCACTGCATATATCCTCTGCATCTCTTTAACGTATCTGACAATGAAAGTTCTTTCTGATAGCCAAAATATCAGTACGGAGAGTCGTATGCTGGGTACACACTGAGGCTAATACAGACCTGATCGCTCGCTAGGGTTTTTTTTGCAGTCCTGCGATCAGATAGTCGCCGCCTACAATGGGAGTGTATTTTAGCTGTGCAAGTGTGCGATCGCATGTGTAGCAGAGCTGTACAAACAGATCTCGTGCAGTCTCTGCGCAGCCCAGGACTTACTCAGCCGCTGCGATCACATCAGCCTGTCCGAGACCAGAATTGACGTCAGGATCCCTCCCTGCAAACGCTTGGACACGTCTGACTTTTTCTAAACACTCCCAGAAAACGGTCAGTTGACACCCACAAACACCCTCTTCCTGTCAATCTCCTTGCAAACGCCTGTGCGAACGGATCCTTCTTAAATACCCATCGCTGAGTGGCGATCCGCTTTGTACCAGTGTGATACGCCTGCGCTTTGCGGTGCATGCGCACTTTAGGCCTGATCGCCCGCTGAACAAAAACGCAGCCTAGCGATCAGGTGTGTGTACCCAGCCTGACATCTGCAGCAACAGGACCCGGTGGGGGGGTATTCACGCTTGTCGATGCGGGGAGCGACAGCAGGGGGACGTACTGCATTCAGCTGGAACTAACCTGCGTTTCTACCTTAGGCAGTGGTCTCTTCTTTCCACATAAACAAAGATTTTGTTCTTCCCCTTTTATTTTCACCTTAACCAAAGTGTCTCCAGGACAGAAAATGTCGTTGTCTCGATTTTGGTTGGAGCTCAATTTATTTCTGTAAAACAAAAAACATTTGGGGGGGATATTCAATTGCTTGAAAAGTCGGTTGGGTGTCTTTTTTCCCCCTGTCTAATAGATAGGAAAAAAACAGACCGCAAACTTCCTTTTCAAACAATTGAATTTCCCCCTTGGAATAATAAACATCTATTTGTCTTAATGACCAGAATAAGGGACGGAAAGCTGCCTGTTGAGCAGGTGCTGGAAGTGTATACAGTGAAGAAGATGTATACAGGAGAAGGAACCAATGCACGTTCTTCTAGAGCTGTGGCTGCATGATGGGTAGAGAGAGAATCTGTGTCCATTGCAGAGCTGCAGATTGGGTCTCTCTGCAAAATCTCCATCCGCTAAGTGTCACCTTATCAGTATTCAGACTTCTGTGGGCGTTGGAAGGAACATGCTTAGGTGCCCTTAGAAAAATTCAGCTCTGACATTGCGCCATTGCGGATGTTCGACAGAGGAAGAAGACGAAATGGAGGTTATTATGTGCTAATCTATGTAGTTGACGGCAGCCAACTGATGTCCTTAGTGCAATGGATACTGATATGTTGTGTTAGGATATTTTACATCTTGGACACGAGAAGCGTCTGTTTCCATGAAAAGATTATTAGAAATATACTTGTAACCGTATATCTGTGGGTGTAACTCATGCATGAATAACCATTGCAGTCTGGGACCGAGCGTCTCTCTCTGCATTATATCACAGGGGCTGGGGAGCGGTGTGGACGGAGGACTCTCCCTCTGCGCTAGTTGATTTAATAAACTTTCAAGGCCGCTAATAGTGAGGTTTCCGTAGTCGTGGCCTGTGTCTGCAGAAAACAAACGCTCTCATCTCGGTGATATTAAAGCTATAATTCCTGCCTTCATCCTCCCCACTGTATAGCAGATAATAGGCAACGTCTTCATCCTGGAGATCAGCACCGTGGCCTCGCTCAGTGCAGCATCTAATGCTCCACACAGCTGGCAGCGGATGGGTTAACAGGACTACAGTCTACCCAAACCAGAGACCAGGAGTGTAAATGTGGGACGCTTTGCTGTGGTTATTGGAAGATGGGAATACAGGGTGTATACTGTGTGGAAACGTATGGTCACCTGTAATACGCACGGTGTTTATCATGGGGGAGGGCACTCGGAAATTCTCTTACTGTACTATGGGGTTGGGTATCGATAGCTGGGCGCACAGAATCCCGATGGTCAGAATGCCGACAGCAGCATCACTGTTCAAAACCCCAACGGATTTTGGTATTTTAACCCTAACCCAAATCTCCCGCAGCTTGACCCTAGCCGTCCCCATCCCGCAGCTTGACCCTAGCCGTCCCCATCCCGCAGCTTGACCCTAGCCGTCCCCACCCCGGAGCCTAACCCTAGCCGTCCCCACCCGGCAGCCTAACCCTAGCCATCCACTTCCGCAGCAGAACTCTAACCCTCCTGTCCCGCAGCCTAACCCTAACCCACCCCTCCCACCCTAACCGTAACAGTCAGGATGCCACTGTGAGCTGTGTGCTCCGAGATATTACCAACATGCCCTACTATGCAGTGGGGCAGGGGGACAGTGTAGTGAAGATTCCCCAGCCCATGTACTGTGACCGTGCGAGTTGCATTACATCACTCTGATCTGCTCACAGTAAATAGAATGTGAAGGTGAAACCGGCAACTGGAACAAAGCCTGGAATCCCCTTCACAGAAACAACATCTTAATTACAAGCCTGTCTCAGGAAACATACACAAACATGAGAATAATAATCATTACACGGGTCTCGGACAGATTAAATTGCTTCTTCTCTCTTCATAAGTGCTTCTTCTAAAACAAATGGTACATTAAACGAATATGGACCTAAAAAAACAACAAAACAAAAAAATTTGGCGGCCCCTGGCTGCTTCAGATATGTATAGATTTCTTTTTTAGCCCCACACACAATAAAACAAAAAAAAAATAGTCGTTCCTGGATCTATAATAACTCGCTCAGTGGTCCCCTGACTGCATCATGCTCACTGCTGGGGAAAACTAGCTCTGCAGTCCCCCCAATGCATCATGCTCACTGCTGGGGAAAACTAGCTCTGCAGGCTCCCCAATGCATCATGCTCACTGTGCTCTGCTGGGGAAAACTAGCTCTGCAGTACCATTAATGCATCATAACTAGCTCTGCTGGGGAAAACTAGCTCTGCAGTCCCACCAATGCATCATGCTCACTGTGCTCTGCTGGGGAAAACTAGCTCTGCAGTCCCACCAATGCATCATAACTAGCTCTGCAGTCCCACCAATGCATCATGCTCACTGTGCTCTGCTGGGGAAAACTAGCTCTGCAGTCCCACCAATGCATCATAACTAGCTCTGCAGTCCCACCAATGCATCATGCTCACTGTGCTCTGCTGGGGAAAAATAGCTCTGCAGTCACACCAATGCATCATGCTCACTGTGCTCTGCTGGCGAAAACTAGCTCTGCAGCCCCCCCAATGCATCATGCTCACTGTGCTCTGCTGGGGAAAACTAGCTCTGCAGCCCCCCCAATGCATCATAACTAGCTCTGCGGATCCCTGGATGAATCATGCTCACAGTGCTCTGCTGGGGAAAACTAGCTCTGCAGTCCCCCCAATGCATCATGCTCACTGTGCTCTGCTGGGGAAAACTAGCTCTGCAGTCCCACCAATGCATCATGCTCACTGTGCTCTGCTGGGGAAAACTAGCTCTGCAGTCTCCCCAATGTATCATGCTCACTGTGCTCTGCTGGGGAAAACTAGCTCTGCAGTCTCCCCAATGCATCATGCTCACTGTGCTCTGCTGGGGAAAACTAGCTCTGCAGTCTCCCCAATGCATCATGCTCACTGTGCTCTGCTGGGGAAAACTAGCTCTGCAGACCCCCTTCCCCCCCAATGCATCATAACTAGCTCTGCGGATCTCTGGATGAATCATGCACACTGTGCTCTGCTGGGGAAAACTAGCTCTGCAGTCCCCCCAATGCATCATGCACACCGTGCTCTGCTGGGAAAAACTAGCTCTGCAGCCCCCCCCAATGCATCACAACTAGCTCTGCGGATCTCTGGATGACTCATGCTCGCTGTGCTCTGCTGGGGATAACCAGCTCTGCAGTCCCCCCAATGCGTCATGATAACTAGCTTTGTGGATCTCTGGATGCATCATGCTCACTGCGCTCTGCTGGGGATAACTAGTTCTGCAGTCCCCTCAATGTATCATGAGAACTAGCTCTGCGCATGTCTGGATGCATCCTGCTCTCTGTGCTCTGCTAGGGATAACTAGCTCTGCAGATCTCTGGATGCATCATGCTCACTGCGCTCTGCTGGGGATAACTAGTTCTGCAGTCCCCTCAATGTATCATGAGAACTAGCTCTGCGCATGTCTGGATGCATCCTGCTCTCTGTGCTCTGCTAGGGATAACTAGCTCTGCGGATCTCTGGATGCATCATGCTCACTGCGCTCTGCTGGGGATAACTAGCTCTGCAGTCCCCTCAATGTATCATGAGAACTAGCTCTGCGCATGTCTGGATGCATCCTGCTCTCTGTGCTCTGCTAGGGATAACTAGCTCTGCGGATCTCTGGATGCATCATGCTCACTGCGCTCTGCTGGGGATAACTAGCTCTGCAGTCCCCTCAATGTATCATGAGAACTAGCTCTGCGCATGTCTGGATGCATCCTGCTCTCTGTGCTCTGCTAGGGATAACTAGCTCTGCGGATCTCTGGATGCATCATGCACACTGCGTTCTGCTGGGGATAACTAGCCCTGAGGACCTCTGACTGTATCACGCTCACTGTATTCTGCTGGGAATAACTAGGTTTACCAAACCATCCCTTTAAGCCGTGACGCTCATGGATTATACAGGTTCTGTTGATTAAATCCAGGTGAAATGCAGGCCTGAAGTCAGGCAGCCACACAACTTGTATAATTCATTAGTGTCTTGGTTTAAAGGAATAGTATTGTAAGCCGATAACTAGCTCTGCAAATCTGACTGCTTGCTGCATTGGTATAATAGACACATTTCAGAAGTGAAAGTGAATACCTTAGGGCAGTGGTTCTCAAACTCTGTCCTCAGGACCCCACACAGTGCATGTTTTGCAGGTTTCCTCACAGATCACAAGTGAAATAATTAGCTCCACCTGTGGATCTTTTAAAATGTGTCAGTGAGTAATTAATACACCTGTGCACCTGCTGGGTTACCTGCAAAACATGCCCTGTGTGGGGTCCTGAGGACCGAGTTTGAGAACCACTGCCTTAGGGAAACGAGTGTTTATGCATAAGGGACATTTATCAGAAAAGAGAATAGAGATCTTTTTTTATTTTTATTATTTAAGAGTAGATTGTCCGGAAAGTTTATTTTTATTTTACCGATGCTTTTTCTATTTATTTATTTTTATATATACAGTTGCTGCGAGTTTTTATAAATCTGCCCTGATGTCTCTGGAACACGCATGTGTTCAGCGTTGCGTCAATGGCAGGAGGGTTGCCCCGGGCAATCTCTGACTCTTTAGCCTCTGCTTGTTTTATTCATCATCCATCAACTTTGTGTATAATACATAGTAATAGTTAAACGTCCTTATAAGGAGGTTACAGCTGCTGTCTGTGTGTGAATAGAATGTCACCAGTTTCATGGTATGGAGAGGGAGGACGTATAAATACCCCTAATGTTGTCGTCGCTATTGGTAATTACGCTGCGGTTCTTACTCTGAACGGTTTCTGTATTATTGGGTTTATGGTTCCTACAGTTCTGAGATTGTGTTGAAGATCTATAGAGTGCACAGAGGAATATGTCACTGGGGTCTCTGACTGCTGTACACAATGGACCTGCACTCGCAGTGCGGCAGAGAAGTCACAACTTTCACACTTCAGTTTGTAACTTTGTACATAGTAATACAGAATAGATCAGGCATGTCCAAACTGCGGCCCTCCAGCTGTTGTGAAACTACACATCCCAGCATGCCCTGACACAGCTTCAGCATTCTCTGACAGCAAAACTGTGTCCGGCATGCTGGGATATGTAGTTTCACAACAGCTGGAGGGCTGCAGTTTGGACATGCCTGAGCTTTGCATACTACATATAGCTGCAGACTACAGTGTATCTTCCTGTTGCATTCCCTTACATTTAGGAAGGCAGAATGGGGGAGAAGGTGTTGGCTGACATACATGCGTCCTCGTACATCTAGCGTCAATACGCAAGGCATCGTGAGATGACTGGTGCGAGTAAGCCGCCAACTCCCGTGCAACTCTAATGTTGGGCATCTTTTTTTTTTTTGCCGCTAATGCATCTTAGATGCAATGCGACTATCTGTATATCTGTGTGTGACGGAGTATACGGAGCAGAACAGAATTTGGATTGAAAAATAGCTTTGGCTGCTACATTGTACAGATGTGTCCACTCGCATCTAGCCTCCCTGCACGTTAAACATCCCTTCTAGTCCCGCCATGCCATGACTTTGTAGCGCAGAGCGTCCTTTCGGGTGACTTTTTCCATTAAAATGTATCTTATTCGCAGAACAATACGGATACGGCACAAGCAGCTTTTGTTGATTAAAATGATATGCGGCATGCCTATATGCTGTGCGTGACAGCAGCTGTATCTGCATACGTAATGCTACGCTACAGCGTTTTCCTAGAAAACGTAGCATGTTGCATGCAGATACAGCCGCGGTAGCACACAGAATATGCTACATATTAATTTAATCAGCCGAGTCTGCTTGTGTGTCCTATTTGCATAACAATGCGAATAAGACGCATTTTCAGCAAAAATAAATAAATGCCTGACGCTACAGGAGTTGCACGAGACTTGTCAACTCACACCAGGCGTCTCCTGATGCGTGGCATATTGAGGCAGGACGTATGAGGACACATCTGTAGTTGCATTGCGGTGGAACTAAGTTGCATTTTCAGCCCCCCAAAAAAGAGGCAGACGCTGGAAGAGTCTCACGCGAGCTGGCGTGCCAAGATGAGCCTCCTTTTAATACTGTGTACTGAGATTGCAGCAGCATAAAAAGTACATGGGAATCTGGAAACCCCAATCCACCCCCCCCCCCCCCCCACACACACACAAAAAAATAATAATAATAATGCAGTTGCTAGTAGTAGCCTTTGGTGTACTTACCAGGGAAATTACCTGCATGGGATTCATAGCCAAAGTAGCAGCCAGTCAGGATTGGAATCCAAACTTGGATAGGGTTCACTCAAAAACAAAACAAAAAAAACTAAGAAAAAAAAGTGCCCCACCATCTCCGCACACTCTATACCAGCCCTTTCTGATTGCACTAAAGCTATTCCCACACACCAGGATTGGAACTACGGGATAATAAAATTAACGGGTGAAATCATAATCCTGGTGTACTACATGTCTCAGCATGACCTGATCAATTTTAAGCGATTGGGCATGCTGGTTCTTGAAGAAACACAAGTGACAGCATGCTACAAGCAGTACCTGTTTATACAGGAAAGTCACTGCATGCGTAGTAACACGTGATGACACGCAATCATTCAGGAGACCGGAGCTACCACTGCACCGCATTATGCATGTGTAAGTCTGTGGAAGAGAATTTCAATCTGGAAATTTATTGCAGTGGGGACTCCCACAAAAAAAGATTTAGGGCTAGATTTACTAAGGAGCGTGTTTTCAAAGCTGAGAGTCATCGGCTTTGACCGATCTTAAGAAGCCAATAGACGTAAATGCTAAGCCTGGCTAGTTAGTGTAGTAGACCTACCCCTCCATCCATGGAGTGAGAGAGAAAACGTAGTCATATATACTATTTTTGCTTTCTAAAGGCTCCGTTCAACTGACGTGAACTATCCGATTTCCTTTCATTCAGAGCCCTCTAAACACAACATTGGTTGTCGTGCAACCCACTATATTTAATAGCAGAAACCTAACATTTCCATGGCTCCATGACTGCCTCTTAGGACAATCTGGGCAAAACCGAGTACATGGCTACTGACATCAGAATACACCTATATTGATCCTGGGAATTATCTAATTGTCACTATGGGGCCAGGAATCATTTTCCCCTCTAAAGGCAAACTGGACGATGCTTCATGAAAGTATTTGCCAGTGCGAAGGAGTGACCACAGCCAATCACACCTGCCCAAGTGCTGGAAGGAAGCAGTGGTTGCTGCTCAAATAACCAAATGCTGAAATCACACACAACGTTCTCAAAAATAGAGTGCAGGAAGAACCATAACCCGAATGCTGAAGGGGAGCAATGGCTGTTCCAATGGTTGAGTGCTGGTGGGAACCGATGACCGTTCCAATAGCAGAGTGCTGATGGGAGCCGGTGACCGTTGAAACAGCAAAGTGCTGGTGGGATTTGGTGGCTAATGCAACGGCTGAGTGCTGGTGGAAACTGGTGGCCGTTCTAATGGCTGAGTGCTGGTGGGAACCGGTGGCCGTTCCAATGACTGGAGTCCTGGACAGAACTGGCGGCCATACTAGTAACGGAGTAAAAGTAGAAACCAAGGTGAAGTACCTGTGGCCTTCTCAATAGGACTCGCGGCCGTTCCAATAAGTGCTGGAAGGACCCGGAGTCTCTCTTGCTGGGGTGACCTTGACGGCTCAGAGTCCCTGTTGCAGGAGAGCTGCATAAATACAGCAAGTGACACGTTATCACCTCACTCTGTCTTCAGCCAATGCCCATTACAGTATAAAGCTCAGCATCCTCTGCCTGCCAGTGTGTGATGGATGCCACGGAGAGGCTGGTGTGATAAGGAAAAGTGTTATTACAGGAATGTTCTCCTGATGCTGCTGCTGCTGGCGGGCAGATCTAATATTGAAGGTCGGGAAGCTGATGGCCATTGGGAGTTGCAAGTTTTAATGTTTGGTATTTATCCACTAATGGTAATAAGCTGGTAAGTGAAAGAACACTTTGCACAAGATAACACTATGTTGTGGGTATCTGTGGAGAATATGGCCAGTTTGTGGCAACTCTCTCCTTTCGCTGAGTGACCGGCAAACATTTCCTTTCTGCTTATTGCTCATGTTTGTGGCTGCTGTAGAGAACCTCCAGGCATTTTAAAAAGGAAAAACAAAGAGGTAACAAATGTCTTAATGTGTGGTATGTGACTACCAACACTGGGATCTATGATAGTCTGTTCTATGTAGAAGCACACCTGTTGCCCTCACACAGGAGGCAGCCATGTTGTGTCTATAACCCATACACAGGCTGACGGCAACACTGTTGAGGTACTGACTTCCTAATTATGGTTCCTTGGGCATTTAAAGGCTATGGTCACATGACTAAAATTGGCCGCTCCACTGTGTCCAGTAGCTGCTTCACAAGACTCAGCTGCAGGTGGTGTGTCTTTCCTCTGCATATGTATCGATTATTGGGTTTCAGACCTGACAATTGTAATTTCTTATTAAGTATTGCACCAATGTTAAAACGCAGGGATAGGGTCTCTAGGAGTGAAGTTACCACAGCAGCGGCCTCTTCTTTCCTCTATTGGGATTCCTGCGACTGTGTGGTCTACGGACCATGCATGTGAGGCAACTATGTCTGGAGATGAACCCTCTCCTGGTAGTTTTTGCGACGTATAGCCCATGATGCTACAGCAGCTGACCCTACCTTCAGTGAGACTCTTTTCTGGATATGCTTCTTAGTCGTAATGTGACGCACTGGAAAACACCAGGAGACTGTGCAGATTAATCTGATATGCGTTACTTGTATATCTGCGCGTGACTCTGTATATGAAGTGTTACAATGCAGCGGCTGCAGCGTTACATTGGGGCAATACTTGATATATGCAGGTATCCCCCCAAACCAGGTGTTTTCTGGGGATATGCTGTAAATATTGAATGATAAATGTCTCTCTTATCCGTTTCACTGCTGACAGGTGTATAAAGACGACGGTCACCCTTTGCTCTGGCCTTCCAGGGTTGAAGGTTCTTACAAATGTTGTCGTTGCAGCTGTGATGAGGGATGCATTGAATTGCTTTGCAGTCCTGATTTTTCCATCCTTCCCTGTCTGTGTTCTGGAAGTCATCGTGTGTCAGGGGATAAATAATAGCCGCACGCCTGGCATTGTAATAATAAGACTTCTTATCTTCCTGGCTTCCCAGTAGACTATGCTTTATTTAATCACAGAACATGTCAAGGAGATAGACCGCATAGTGTCTGTGTGGGGGAGACCGTCACCATGAGTTTCTTTTCCCTGTGACATGCACAGATCTGACCGGAGTCCATTCTATGTCCCTTTTCCATCACCTTTTCCCTATATATGGCGGAAACATGCACAGCACCGAAAGCACAAAATTCTGCAACGTGTGACGGGCAGACTGCCGCAATGGCTGCCAGTGTGTTAGACAAAGCACCCCAACAGATCCCTCCGCAATAGGCAGAACACTGCACCGGATCCCAGCCTGATGGGTAAAACATTGTAACGGATCCCTCCAACTGCACCCTTTGACGTCCGTTCATCATACGATGCTTTCTGCTGAGCTTGTGATGCTAGATTAAGCAAGGCTACGGTCTTATCAGAAATGGCATCTAATTAGATTTCCGATGATGACCACACCGCGCTAACGCTGCTTCGTGATGATATCTGGCTGGAGGAAGGTAACTTGTAGTCCTCCTATTTGGCAGAGATGGGGAGATTGGGGTCCAGCTGGCTCAGCATACGCTGGGGGACAGGAGACCATATACACCAGGCAGAGATCGTGTATTTAGGAAAGCGTTCCCAGTTTAATCTCCAATCCTACTACTAGAAAACTTTTTATCCTTGTCTAACTGCAATGACTAACGAAATGGGTAGGGCAGTCTGTGTGCAGCCCCACTATACAGGTTACTGTGCGGCGTGCCGGCGGTCACATGACAGACACCGGACTCTATGGGGAATTCAAATGTTTGAATAGTTGGTTGGGTATCTGTTTTTTCCTGTCTATTATAGGAAAAAACAGACACCCAACTGACTTTTCAAACAATTGAATATCTCCCTATGTATTCCTACTGCACAACCCAGCCTCTTGCTGAGCTTGTATACATGGAATTATGTATACTACGCTTTTAGAGGTCTCTTGTGTGGCAGCATATCACTAAGTCTAACATCACCGTCCATAGGGATCCTGCGTGTTCTTTACTGGAAACCTCTAATGGACTTTGCTTGACATCTCTGTCTGGGCAGGGAAAAGTGGGACCAGACTAATTGCAATGATATTGGTTTTATAGCTGATGAAACCCTCACGTCATACAGGTGTTGCAGTGTCTTCTGTAAGACATCCGCGTTGCAGCATATATTCCTCCGATAACTCCGGATCACATCCCAGATAGCGGCAGCTCAGCCATAAGCACTTAATGAGTTCTGTTCCCCGCATCCTGTGAGTTACGGCTAATCAGGCCTCCTTTGTGTATACTCTCTCAAAAACAAAAAAAAAAACCCTGCGAGGAGCATAAAACCTAACGAAGGATTGAATGGTGAGCCAGTGAATTAAAGAAGACCTAAGTCAGCGCTGGCAGGGCACAAATCACCGGATGACACTACAACTTTGCCGGACCTGGTCGGCGCAGATTTATCTCCTTTTCAGGAGGGCCGCTGATAAGTTCCTGGCTGCTCGCAGAGTGCATTAAAATGAGAGATGGCTTCTGCCAGAGTCCAGGACTCCGTATAAAGGAGCTAATTCCTCCCATGTCCCAGACGCTTAACTCTAACCCTCTGCAAGATACATACTCCATATCTATTCCATGAATATTTCCTAGTCTCATCAGACTGGCTTACCCGCTGTATTACATACCATAGCAGACCCTCCTTGTGAGGCGCCGCCTTATCTTCTTTAGATTTTGTTATTCTCATGGGAGAACGTCGACTGCAAAACGTGAGATTAAATGACTTGTCTCACCGACGCAGTTTCACATCTGTGTGATTGGGACAGGGCTGCGGAATGGAATTGCTGGCGCAGGAAGATATGTCCCCGTAGAAGGTGTAATAGTGATGTGTACAGGAGATGCCAGGCCGCGGGTGATTAATGTCCGCTATAGGAATTGCTCTGTACATGACTCCTGTTATTTACAGCTGTCACACAGGAGAGCAGGAACTTGTGGAACCTGATGATAAGTATATTATCTGGTTGTACATCACGCGTGTCATTTAGATTGTGTCTTGTAACTGTCAGCACAGCATAGAATGCCAGCGTATGGCTTCAACTTTTTATTTTGCACTGCGCGACTATGTACTTGGTGCTCAGAATTCATGTGGTAACATAGGGTTGCATAGTACATGTGGGTCATTTATTGGACGTGATAAAATAATGGGTCCTAAACCAGGGCGTGATGCCATGATCGGGAAGACGGGGCTTTAGCACTCGGCCTCCAGATTTCTCTAGACAAAGTCCTGCAAAGGTTCCTTATTGACCTGGGTGGTTGCCCCAGATCTTGTTTGTGAGTCCTGGGTTTCCTGTGACATATGAAACTACCGTCATACAGCTTACAGACATTTACCATTGTAATTCTGATTAATAAGCAACAATAAGGAAACTAGGAAGAACATGCGGTGGTATTACTGGAGGATGAGTGGGACTAATGCACTCATTGCAGTGATGCTGTTCTGTTCTTATACTAAATGCACACCTCTGTTCTATGTTCAGTGTTGCACTCTCTCGCTGCTCTTGGCTACTTAATGTTCTGGAAGTGGGGGTCATTCTGAGTTGATCGATCGCTGACGTTTTTCGCAGCGAACAGATTACTACTGCACTTGCATATGCACCGCAATGCGCAGACAAGTCGTACGGCTACAAAGCAGATCGTGCTGGGCGATGGATTTAATGAAGAATCCATTCGCACAGCCGATCGCAAGGAGATTGACAGGAAGAGGGCGTTTTGTGGGTGTCAACTGACCGTTTTCTGGGAGTCGTGCGGTGAACGCAGGCGTGTCCAGGCGTTTGGAGGGCGGATGCCTGACGTAATTCCGGGACGTGCAATGCTGGATTCATCGCGCAGGGTAAGTAACTCATACCCTGGTCTTGTTCTACACACAACTTTTTTTGCATAGCAGGGCTGCACAAGCGATCGCAGCCTTGCTGTGCAAAAATACACTCCCCATAGGTGGCGTCTAGTTGATTGCACGGGCTGCAAAAAGTTGCAGCGTGCGATCAACTCGGAATGCCCCTCAGTGTCCGAAGCCGCATTCTCCGTTACAGTTTGTTGGCAGATCTTGTGTCTGGTGTTATGTACAAGTTGTAATGTCGTAAAGAGCCGCCACTGATGTGTGCAGAACTTAATCAATGGACAAAGTTTTTATTGGATTTTGGCGAACTCTACAAACTCTTCTTAATATTTATATGCAGAAATATTTTTAAAATAGAAATACTTTGAGTTAGTCATCCTCATCACTGTAATAACCATTTTTTTGTTTGCATATTTTATCTTTATCATTCTCCACAAGTCCGTTTTTGTGTTTTTTTTTTTAATTGATCAAATTAAAAAAGTATCAAAAAAAATTATGAAAAATGATATATTGTGTACACACAACACAAAAAAATGAAGAAAAAATGTTTGAGGATAAAATAAAAAAAAAATATATTTTAATGCATTATTCACAAAAACGTTAGTTTAATGTGGTAGCATTTCACCCAAATCCACTGTTTAAGACTGATAAATTAAGGTGGATTTTTTTTTCTTTTGGTTTCCTGCTTGTCCATTTGACCCCTGTTAATGAGTGAGCTAGTGAGCGCTTTGAGAGTTACATAGTGGAAGGAGCAGGGTCCCAGCAGCACAGAGCAGTGATGTGAGGCTGCTGTCACACTGATACAGGAAGCCACAGACTGAGAGTTACATAGTGGAAGGAGCAGGGTCCCCAGCAGCACAGAGCAGTGATGTGAGTCTGCTGTCACACTGATACAGGAAGACACAGACTGAGAGTTACATAGTGGAAGGAGCAGGGTCCCCAGCAGCACAGAGCAGTGATGTGAGGCTGCTGTCACACTGATACAGGAAGACACAGACTGAGAGTTACATAGTGGAAGGAGCAGGGTCCCCAGCAGCACAGAGCAGTGATGTGAGGCTGCTGTCACACTGGTACAGGAAGCCACAGACTGAGTTACATAGTGGGAGGAGCAGGGTCCCCAGCAGCACAGAGCAGTTATGTGAGGCTGCTGTCACACTGATACAGGGAGCCACAAGCTGAGAGTTACATAGTGAGAGGAGCAGGGTCCCCAGCAGCACAGAGCAGTGATGTGAGGCTGCTGTCACACTGATACAGGAAGACACAGACTGAGAGTTACATAGTGGAAGGAGCAGGGTCCCCAGCAGCACAGAGCAGTGATGTGAGGCTGCTGTCACACTGATACAGGAAGACACAGACTGAGAGTTACATAGTGGAAGGAGCAGGGTCCCCAGCAGCACAGAGCAGTGATGTGAGGCTGCTGTCACACTGGTACAGGAAGCCACAGACTGAGAGTTACATAGTGGGAGGAGCAGGGTCCCCAGCAGCACAGAGCAGTGATGTGAGGCTGCTGTCACACTGATACAGGAAGCCACAGACTGAGAGTTACATAGTGGGAGGAGCAGGGTCCCCAGCAGAACAAAGGAGTGATGTGAGGCTGCTGTCGCACTGATACAGGAAGCCACAGACTGAGAGTTACATAGTGGAAGGACCAGGGTCCCCAGCAGCACAGAGCAGTGATGTGAGGCTGCTGTCACACTGATACAGGAAGCCACAGACTGAGTTACATAGTGTGAGGAGCAGGGTCCCCAGCAGCACAGAGCAGTGATGTGAGGTTGCTGTCACACTGATACAGGAAGCCACAGACTGAGAGTTACATAGTGGAAGGAGCAGGGTCCCCAGCAGCACAGAGCAGTGATGTGAGGCTGCTGTCATACTAATGCAAGCACATTGTACATAACATAAAGTTCATATGAACCAACCTACAATTCACAATTTGGTAATGCTGTAGCGTTTTGGTGGGGGGCGTTGTCTATAATAGACGCAACAGGAGGCGTCTATTTCCTACAGATGCCTCCTGCTGCATTTACATTTTAGTTGTACGGTCTTCAATCAGAATCAGGCCGCAATGCTAACCAGCTGCGTTCTGCTATAACCGGCACTACACATTTCTAACCAGGCACGTTCTGCAGTAACCAGCAGCAAGCAATGCTAACCAGGCACGTTCTGCAGTAACCAGCAGCAAGCAATGCTAACCGGGCACGTTCTGCAGTAACCAGCAGCAAGCAATGCTAACCAGGCACGTTCTGCAGTAACCAGCAGCAAGCAATGCTAACGAGGCGCGTTCTGCAGTAACCAGCAGCAAGCAATGCTAACGAGGCGCGTTCTGCAGTAACCAGCAGCAAGCAATGCTAACGAGGCGCGTTCTGCAGTAACCAGCAGCAAGCAATGCTAACGAGGCGCGTTCTGCAGTAACCAGTAGCAAGCAATGCTAACGAGGCGCGTTCTGCAGTAACCAGCAGCAAGCAATGCTAACCAGGCACGTTCTGCAGTAACCAGCAGCAAGCAATGCTAACCAGGCACGTTCTGCAGTAACCAGCAGCAAGCACTGCTAACCAGGCACGTTCTGCAGTAACCAGCAGCAAGCACTGCTAACCAGGCACGTTCTGCAGTAACCAGCAGCAAGCACTGCTAACCAGGCACGTTCTGCAGTAACCAGCAGCAAGCAATGCTAACCAGGCACGTTCTGCAGTAACCAGCAGCAAGCAATGCTAACCAGGCACGTTCTGCAGTAACCAGCAGCAAGCAATGCTAACCAGGCACGTTCTGCAGGTACCAGCAGCAAGCAATGCTAACCAGGCATGTTCTGCTACTACTGAGAGCCGACAATGCCGGTGCTCTGCTGCATATCTGACAAAGTGATTGGTTTATTTTGTGTGTGGCTTGTTATTACAGCAGGTGACTGATTAGCACAGCTTGTGGCTGGCTATGTGCTTAGTTAAAATGCAGGCCGCCAAGATGTGGGCATTGCTGAGATATTCTTGTAGGGAATTAGCAGTGAATGCAGACTAATCAGGCTGGGGCCAGAGGAGCAGTTTAATGCCATAATGTGAACATTAAAAGATTTGTTTTCTTCTTGTGCTACAAGGAATGAGTAAAGTGGTAATTGCAGCAGCCCTTGTTAAATCACATTTATGTAAAGCTATTACCTTCAGGGTGACTGTGCTTGTCCTAGGAGAGAAAGCAGCTCTCAGAGGAGACAGGTGGGAACACAGCCCTGTACTACGCAGGCTCAGCAATGCGTCACCAGCTGTCCCTTTTTCTGCTGCTGAGTGCAGTCGGGAGAGGGGAATGCAGGTGTATGGGCGACACTAGCTCTGGCAGCAGAGGAGTTAAGGAAAACACACCTCGCCCCTTTTGAATATGCTGAAATTTAGTTGACTAGAGTGAAAAAGGAGAGGGACAGCTAGAGTAACTGGGAACGGAGGCGGGTGAGTAGGGAAGGTGAGAGGTTGCATCTACACACTGAAGGAGGGGGGTAGCAGAGGGTACTGGCTGTGCAGGGAAGGGTGAGGGAGGCAGGGAGGGAATGGTTGGTATACATACCTCCCAATATGACCCTCTCCAGGAGGGACACAATGCTCTGCTCCTGGACTTTTCTTTTAATTTGTGATTGCAGGCATCTGTATTGAACAGGGTAATGGATAAGAAAGGCGTTTCAGCACAGGTAATGGCAATCATCTGTTAAGAGGGAAGTCCAGGAGCAGAGCATTCTGTCCCTCCTGGAGAGGGTCATGTTGGGAGGTATGGGTATATGTGCAGGTAAGAATGATGGAGTGATAAGTGGACAGGTAAGGAAAAGTGGCATCGGGTATGTGGTAAGTACGCAATGAAGGAGCAGATGGCAGAGGGGTGGTAAGCATGCAGGGAAGGAGGAGACGGCAGAGAGGGGTGGTAAGCACCTAGAGAAGGACATGGCAGAGGGGGGGGGGGTGAGCACACAGAGAAGGACATGGCAGAGAGGGATGGTGAGCACTCTGGGAAGGAGGAGATGGGAGAGGAATGGTGAGCACTCTAGAAAAGAGCAGATGGCAGAGAGGGGTGGTAAACATACAGGGTAGGAGGAGATGACCGAGAGGGGTGGTAAGCACACAGAAAAGGAAAATGGTTGAGAGGGGTGGTGAGCACTCTAGAAAGGAGGATATGGGAGAGGAATGGTGAGCACTCGGGGAAGGAGGAGATGGGAGAGAGGGGTGGTAAGCACCTAGAGAAGGACATAGCAGAGAGGGGTGGTGAGCACTCTAGGAAGGGAGAGAGGGATGGCGAGCACACTGGGAAGGAGGATATGGCAGAGGGGGATGGTGAGCACTCGGGGAAGGCAGAGGAGGAGTGGAGAGCTCACATGGAAGGAGGAGATAGCTGAGAGTAATGGTAAGCAATCTGGGAAGGAGGAGGTTACAGAGAGGGGTGGTGAGCACTCTGGGAAGGAGATGGCAGAGAGGGGTGGTGAGCACTCGGGGAAGGAGGAGATGGCAGAGAGGGGTGGTGAGCACTCAGGGAAGGAGGAGATGGCAGAAAGGGGTGGTGAGCACTCTGGGAAGGAGGAGATGGCAGAAAGGGGTGGTGAGCACTCTGGGAAGGAGGAGATGGCAGAGAGGAGTGGTGAGCACTCAGGGAAGGAGGAGATGGCAGAAAGGGGTGGTGAGCACTCTGGGAAGGAGATGGCAGAGAGGGGTGGTGAGCACCCAGGGAAGGAGGAGATGGCAGAGAGAGGTGGTGAGCACTCTGGGAAGGGGAGATGGCAGAGAGGGGTGGTGAGCACTCTGGGAAGGGGAGATGGCAGAGAGGGGTGGTGAGCACTCTGGGAAGGAGATGGCAGAGAGGGGTGGTGAGCACCCAGGGAAGGAGGAGATGGCAGAGAGAGGTGGTGAGCACTCTGGGAAGGGGAGATGGCAGAGAGGGGTGGTGAGCACTCTGGGAAGGGGAGATGGCAGAGAGGGGTGGTGAGCACTCTGGGAAGGGGAGATGGCAGAGAGGGGTGGTGAGCACTCTGGGAAGGAGATGGCAGAGAGGGGTGGTGAGCACTCTGGGAAGGGGAGATGGCAGAGAGGGGTGGTGAGCACTCTGGGAAGGGGAGATGGCAGAGAGGGGTGGTGAGCACTCTGGGAAGGAGATGGCAGAGAGGGGTGGTGAGCACTCTGGGAAGGGGAGATGGCAGAGAGGGGTGGTGAGCACTCAGGGAAGGAGGAGATGGCAGAGAGAGGTGGTGAGCACTCTGGGAAGGGGAGATGGCAGAGAGTGGTGGTAAGCATGTAGGGAAGGAGGCGGTGCTGGCGGAGAGGGGATGAGTACACCCAGATAACGTGCCAGTATAAGTGTTAGCAATCACAGAGCAGCATTCGGTATGTCAGGAAAGAGAGCACACACTGTTCTCAGCGACATACTGATTGTAATTCTAGCTTTCTGGAAGCTACATGCTGTCTGGTTATTGCAGATGTGAAACCACTGCTGCTTGCAGTTGGAGCAGTCTTTGTTCCAGCAAATGGTGTGAAGCAGAACTGCGCACAGTGCACTGTACTCCTCACTTCCAGTTAGTGGTGCTGCATTCATTTAAATAGACTGAATGGGTAGCTAGTGCCAAGCAAGTGGCATACGCTGCCCTGTATTCAGGAATCGTGCTTCGCCGTTTCCCTTGTATTTCTTATGGCTGTCGCAGGTGGAGCCATATGCATATGACTGGTAAAGTTGGTAACACTGCGGCCCGTTCTGGGGAGCTCTCAAAAGGCCACAATAAGACGATTTGTTAATCTTGGGAATTCTGAGCAATCATTTGGGAAGTGTATAGATATGTCTTCATACACCTGGCATTAAAGCGTCATACGGCGTACTGACACGTGACTGAGCTGCTCCTAGGAGTGCAGCACCCCGCCTCTTTTGTGTCTGCATCTTATTCGTATCACAGATGTACCAAACATTACTCACAGTGTACCAGATACGCCGGACTGCAACTTTAACCACACAAAGTCACAGATGAAAGTGGAACCTGGCGTGAGAAAAAGCCGTGACTGCTGCATTTTTTACACAGATTCAGACTCCGTTGCACACAGATGTCACACTACAAACTGACCAGTGTTATCTAGCATAGTAGTTTTGTCACTTCCAGTTCTATTTATATGAATAAGATGCACATTGTGAGCGAGAAAGCTGCTCAGTGCGGCCGAGTCACATGGGATCTGCGTGCTGGGAGGGGCTGTTTGGCGCGACTGACGCCTGTGTGTAAGGGGTCACCTCTGTATAAGCAGTGCCGGCTGGGCCTCCAGGACTCAGATGTGACATCTGGAGACTATTGTATACATCTGATGACTGTTATTGCAGTGGACTGGTGTAGTGCTGCACATGGTGGGCAGGTGATAGTATATGCTTATCCTGGGCAGAATACACCCATTCCGTATAGGGAATATAACTTTACCGCCACAATCAATGAATTGTTCACATACAGAACAATCATTTCCTTCCTCCCTCTTACATCACTGGTAGCATTTTGAATACTGTATGTCCTTGGCTGGTAACGGATGAAAGGGGTGGTATTCAGTATACCGGCGCACAGTATACCGGCGCCGGAATCCAGACAACCAGCATACCGACACCTTTTCTCCCTCTTGGGGGTCATCGACCCCCCCTGGAGGGAGAATAGATAGCGTGGTGCGTAGCGCTCGCCATGGTGCCCGCAAGGGGCTCATTTGCGCTCGCCCCGCTGTCTGCAAGCCGGCAGTTGGGAGCCCGGCGCCGGTATGCTGGCTACTGGGGACCCGGCCGTCGGCAAGTCGTACTACACCCGATGAAAGACCAAGATTTAGTCTAATTTCCTCTGGTTGCACTTCACACCTCCCTATTACAGGCTTGGGATCTATAGTACTACAGATGGCACCTTGCATATATGAGACTCTTCGGCTGATACCGAGGACAGAGTGCAGACACCATACACCAATCTGTTATCTGATAGCCGTTGGTTGGTCCCTACATCTGACTGCTAAGGCACAATGCTCTTTTCCACGTTTGAAACATCCGTTCAGGACCGTGGTTCTCCACTACAGTCCTCAAGTAACCAAAACAGGTCATGTTTTCTGGATTTTTATCTTTGAAAACAGGTGGGATAATTACTGACCGAAAAATCCAGAAAACATGACCTGCTGGGTTTACTTGAGGGGCTGGATTTGAGAACCACTAATTTAGAAGATGACAGTAGCTGACCATCTTCCCTGTCATTCTCTGCCGCCTGTCCTGGTTAAACAGTCTGCTACAGTCTCTGAGAGGTGGGCTGGTGCCTCGTCCGTTGACTTAACCCCTTCTGTCTCTTCTCCCCTGCAGCCCACGGATGATATTGTATCATCAGCAGAATGTTCTATCAGCAGTGATGACGAAGACGCGGCAGAATGTGAAACTGGCACAGGTACGTCAGGTCAGTGTACTTTCTGCTTGCTAATTCTCACAAGCCTTATGCATGCTGCCATATAAGGGCTACATTGAACATGGCTAGGGATATATCTAGGCTAGTTACGTGTTAGTATTTATCTGTATGCTATCCATTACTGGACTTAGGTGAAGCACCTATCCCATGAAGAGGGGGCTATTAATACGGTGTGGGATCTGAGGATTATGTCCCCCGTATCCCCGCTTCATGGCTTAGTGCGTGATTCAGAGGTGGACGTAAAGCCGATGTTTGCAATGCACATGTGCCAATATGGTCTTGCAACGGCGGTTGTAGTGTGCATTAGGACACAGACTGACAGATAGTGACCGTTTGTGGGATGTAACGGTGGTGTGGCGACTGAAACGCAGGCGTATCGCAACCGATTCATGGGAACAGGGGTTGAAGCCCAGAGACTGCGACGTCTTGTGCAGTAGTTCTGGCACCGCGACAATCATTCTGAGCAACCAATCGCTTGCCCAGAGGTCCTATGGCACAACATGGCATGCAAACGGTGGAACCGAGAATCCGGCGGCGGCCGTCTCTGTATTAAAGGGGGCAGCTGTAGCATTTTCACGTCTCAAATCTGGCCGCGCACAAAACCGCAGCAGCCACACAATAATCGTCCATCTCTGGATCAGACCCATAGTGTGGGCAGCATCTACTGAGACGGCACAGCCCTGGTGGACAACACAGGCTCTGCAGTCTCGTGTAGATGCCACAGGTACAGGGACTGTATAGGTATTAACTCGCTTTGTCCTTTTACTAGTGTATTTCTGCCTTTTTGTTACCGGATGTTTGGAGGGGTTCTGCCATATAGATCTGTGGTTGTGCGCAATTGTGTCCTAATGTCTGTACGGACACCATAGACATTGGCGTCTCTTCTGGAAGTAACGTGTCTGAGAAGAGGGTTTGAGCATTTTTTTTTTCTTCTTACTAAAAAAGCTCGAGAAACCTTAAGCCGATGCCCAGCTTGCGGTAGTGATTAATAGGAAGCTTTGCAGCTCATTAAGTGTTGCTGGCCCTCTCTGCCTGTTCTTTGTCTGTCCTGTGAGATTCCCGGAACCGCAAGGCAGCGGTTGTTGGAGACCCAGCCGAGGAAAGGTGCTGAGTACCGTTATTATAGATGTGCTGACAGATTGCCTTCTACGAGGATGTTCTAGTGATTACCCCTGACCATTAACGACTTGCACTAATGAGCAGAGTTCCTCTCTACTGAAACACCCCAAGGGGGTCATGCGCTATGTCTTCCCCTAAATTTAGGAGAAGGCTGAGGATTACACAACAAATTGAACATTTAAAAGTGTATGCTTGTATTGAGGTGGACATCCAGGAATCCACTATTCCCCGCAGTTGTCGCGCTAATACCTACATTTCAGTTTTCTTTTCCATTTTATAATTTTGGCATAATTTTAACAATTTCTTGGGAGTTTAACCTTTAAGTAACCTTTAGGCCTTATAGATTGGTTCATACCCTCTGCTAAAAGGATGATAAGATAGAAGAAAGTCCAATCGTCTTTCAAGCATGTAAAACTCCCCAGAAATTAGACAAAGTCGTCCGCGTTCAGAGGGGCCGGCAACATTTAAGGGGTGCGGCTCTGGCCATTCCTGCAGCGAGCGTGTGACTACCTGTACGTGAAGCCGGTCCTACAAGGTGTGCAAAGCATGTTGAGCCAGTGCTAACCTTTATACGTCTGTCAGTCCTTGCCAATACCACACAACGTCTAAGCGTATTGTACCGCTATATAGGTAACTACTTACCTGTATTGGTTAAATATATACATGCCCTGTATATATTTATATGACATTTTCTGCTGATCCACTTCATATTGTGCCGCATGACTTTTGGTGTTTTTTTTTATTCCATTCCAATTATTTTTTTTTCTAAACCATGTCTGTGGGTGTGAAGTGTAAAATGTCTTCATATCTACAGTTTGTGTCCTATAACATCATTGCTTATTTCATTTTTTATTTATCCATACACAAAATACAACATTTATTTTAAGATACGGCAACAAAATTGTGTCCTGCCATCACAGAGATGTTGATGAGGTCTAGAGAATAAATCTACTAGGTATACCCAGATATATCTACAGGGGCCAAACCTGCCCCTTCCCTCCAACCCGGGGCTTCCAAAATGCCGCGCCTAATTCATATTTGTACGCATATGCTTGAGCAGGTTCAATTTCCTTGGCTTCGCAACTGCTGATGTTAGAGTTTAAGGACCTTCCTGCGTCCATCTCCTCACATGCTGGGGGCCACGCAGATGCGTACGCATCGATTTGTGGTTGACCCCTGGCTGCGTTGGCAAGTGGTCCGGCCCCTTTTTTTTTTTTTTTTTTTTTTTTCCTTCCAGAGTGGCTGCGTGTATTATCTCACAGTCGCCTTGAAAACTATGCCACCTCCCGCCGCTGCAAGGTGTAGGGTAGCGCACTGCGGCCGGTGAACGTGCGCAGACCGCCTGGATGTGGCACACACGGCTACGTCCAGGTCTTAATGACCCCCTATGTCACCACTTAGGGGCTCTCAAGGGTTAAAATGTAGTTCTCGATCCTTATGAGTATAGATTATAGCCACACTTTAACATACAGACATACAAAATATTTCTCCATTCTCCACCTTCTCCTTTTCTTTTAAACCTGAAAAAAGCGCTACCCTGCGTGTCTCGCTCCCCGATGGCGAGGGCAGAGGAATGGCGCAGAAAGAAAACAGACCAGTAGCGTGGAGACCCTTAAGTAAGCAAGGTGACGCTTCCTTTTTGTCTCTGATCTTTGGGATTTACTGCACACTTTAATATCGCCTACCTCTTTTGTTAAAGGCTGACATTCGCAAGTGCAGCTGCCTCCCACCAGAGACATCACAAACCCATTTGCAATTGCGCACACATTCGCTGCCCATACGCAAAAGCAAGGAACACCTCGTCTAAGCCTAGGGCTACGCAGACTGTCAATCCCTTTCCCATGAAATCCTCATTGCGAGCGGGATGGCAGCCGCACCTTGGTCTGCTGATAATCAGTCGCCGGCATGAACATCTGTCATTGCGTACAAACACGAGGCCCTCTGTCCTCGAAGCACCCTTACAGTGTATGTCCTTAATCCCTTATCCATTAACATCCTTAATCCCAATTAACATCCTTAATTAACACCCTTAATCCCAGATGGTTATAACACACTGACTGACTGATGTACTGATGATGTCACCTGTGCTTATGGATATCCTTCAAACCAGTAGCCTTGGGGACTGCATTTTGGAAACGCTGCTCTAACCAATCCCTACCCCCCCTCTTCAGAATATGGAGCCTGTGTTTCCCAGACACTGCGTTTGGGTACATGTACGGGCACACGTTTAGGTGCTGTATCTCCAGTTGTACATGGATGTGGGTCAGTGTGGTTCTGGTACTATTTGTGGAAGATGGACCACAGCGGCTCAGGGCTCGTGTACAGCGGGGGATAACGCATTAACAGAGTGCATGAATCCTAAAACGCCAAATCTCTATATAGTGACAGGGCCCTTAGCAGGCCTATATGGTTCTGCTGTCATTTTGATTTCACGTTTTCCTAATTTTGTTAAAGCTTACCCTGTGTACGATCAAACACTAGGCCCTGCCCGCTGTCTGCTCATATTACAGTGACAACCTAGATGCAAACACAGATTAATATAGACATGCATTAATGCCATAGCACTTCCGAACACTCCAAGGTATTAAAATGCCAAAAGCTGCCACTCCTGCCCGCCCCTTAAGTCTCTGCCACCCTGCACTGCTGACCCCACAAGAAGGAACTTTGATCAGTGCTTCACAAGCTGTCGTCTCTTAACTGAATTCTAACCCAAATGCCTATTTCTAGTGTAGAAATGCAGAAGTCCCTGGAGGACAGATCAGTATAATCTGTATAAAAGGTTTATTTACAACCAAACAATAAGTCCCAGGAACTTAGACTGTGCAGCTTGCCCTTCAATTCTAGACCCATGCTGAGCTGATTGCTGAGCAGACTGTGCCCCTACTCTACAGTAGCAATGCACCAGTCAGGCGACCCACTGGCTTTGGGTCCATGTATCTACCCATCTTACAGCCAGAGCCGGCCCTAACCAATATGATGCCCTAGGCAAGATTTTGGATGGTGCCCCCTAGCACCACCGCTGGTTCTGCCTCTGACCTTGCACCTCTTTCCCAGCACCATCACCCCTCACCCATAGCAGTCCTTGTACCCCCTATATTTTAAATAGGAACAGTTCGCACATTTGACGCACAGCCCAAAAAGGGGCATCTTCTTGCTGGGAAGGGGCATGGCCACACAATAGTAACCCCAATTCCAATTACGCCACACAGTGCTGCAACTTTATTCACATTTTATCTTGCGATAGTGTCCATAATTCATATTACATCCCACAGTAGTATCACTTTACCTTATAAACGTTACTCCTCACAGTAGAGCCCCTTATTCACATCACACTGAATTGCTCCTTATTCACATTACATCATACCTTATTGCTCTTTATTCACATTAGATGACACAGTAGTGCCCTTTCTATATGCAACGCCACATAGTAGAGCACCTTATACACATAATGCCACACGTTAGTAATGCATTTATATACAATTCCACACAGTAATGCCCCTTACACATATGAGACACATTAATGTCCTTATAAACATAATGCACCTTACACATTATGACAACCTTTATTAATGCCCTTTTACACATAATGTCCCTTACACATATGCCGCACATTATCAATGCCCTTATACACATAATGACACACATAGTGCCCCCTACACATTTGCTGCACATTATTAGTGCCCCTATACACATAATGACACACATACAGTAGTACCCTGTTACACATATGCCGCACATTATTAATGCCCTTATACACATAGTGGCCCTTTACACATATGTTGCACATTATTAAAGCATTTTTGCATGACACACATAATGCTCCTTACACATATTCTGAACACTACTGCACAACCATCCCACTCACATGCACACAGCACTCACACTGCCACTAACACTGGGACCTCTGCCTCTGCTTGGATACAGATGTGTCCTCACAAATCTTGCATCAATGCCAACGTCAGGCATCTTTTTTTTTAATGAAAATGCATCTTATTTGCATTGCTATGTGGCTAGGATGCACAAGCAGCTTCTGCTGATTAAACTGATATGCAGCATGTCAATATACTGTGTGAGACTGGCTGTATCTGCATATGAAATGCTACATACAGAATATACTATAGGCATGCCGCATATCATTTTAATCAGCAGAAGCTGATGATGCCCCTAGGCATATCAAATGCCCTAGGCAATTGCCTAGTTTGCCTATGGCCGGCTCTGCTTACAGCTGCCCTCTCACTATACACAGCCCAGATGGCATCACTGAAAATTTTATTGCCACCAAAGAGTTGTCCATTTTATGTTTTGTTTGGCTAGTGAGCAATGGCGCTTGTGGCATGCGGCTCATTACCTAGGCCAGCGTTAAACCTCCAGCTGCCAGAGGAACCTGCGGCACTAGATGAACACACGTGCTCCAAGTTCTCCCCCCCCCCCCCCCATCACTGCTGCATGTGGCTTGTGTGTGTTATTGTGTCCTCTGGGGTGAGCAGTGGCGTATAACGGCGTGCATCCTCCTTTTATCATTGCTCCATGTGTCTGGTCTTCCCTCTCCCACCCCATGAGATTCCACAAGGGGGAACACTGCGCTGCTATCATGCCCCTCTGCATTACACTACAGCGAAGTGCCAGCTACGCTCTCGGTTCTGTGGTTGGGCAATACATGGGGTGGTAATGTAGTGATTTTCGGCAGTCATTGTTTTGTCTGGGTGCTGTTATACCTAGGAAGGCGGCGTCCTGTCCCCTGAGCCAGAAGTGATGCTGGCATAGTCCTGAGTTATGTCACAGGCTGAGCACCTCCAACTGCAGAACCACAGAATCTCTTCTCAACAGGCAGCTTCGGGGTAAGGGAACGCTGTATCTCACTGGTATAAGTAAATCTACCAAATGGGCAGCTAGGGATGATACCTGTGGTATCTATAAGCATCTTAATGTATTTATCGTGGCTACAAGGAGTTTGTGGTACAACTACACCCCCTCTCTGTGCCCCTTTCTTTATTAATTTCTGGACTGACGTACACACATTATCAATGAAGTTACAAGCAAACAATGAGTTCATTCCCGAAGATAAAAATAATCAAAATGTTAACCTTTCCCTTACCCAACCTGGGGTCGGGATGCAGGCTTTTCCCTAGCCCAGCTGAGGGAGGGGTTGGGATGCAGGCCTTTCCCTAGCCCAGCTGGGGGGGGTTGGGATGCGGGCCTTTCCCTCGCCCAGCTGAGGGAGGGGGGGGGTTTTTGGGAAGCAGGCCTTTCCCTAGGCTGAAGGAGGGAGGTGGGGGTTGGGATGCAGGCCTTTCCCTAGCCCGGCTGGTGCTGGGGGGGGGGGGGGGGGGGGGGGGGGTTGGGATGCAGGCCTTTCCCTAGCCCGGCTGGTGCTGGGGGGGGTTGGGATGCAGGCCTTTCCCTGGCCCAGCTGGGGGGGGTTGGGATGCGGGCCTTTCCCTCGCCCAGCTGGGGGAGGGGGGGGTCTGGGAAGCAGGCCTTTCCCTAGCCCAGCTGAAGGAGGGAGGGAGGGGGGGGTTGGGATGCAGGCCTTTCCCTAGCCCGGCTGGTGCTGGGGGGGGGTTGGGATGCAGGCCTTTCCCTAGCCCGGCTGGTGCTGGGGGGGGTTGGGATGCAGGCCTTTCCCTGGCCCAGCTGGGGGGGGTTGGGATGCGGGCTTTTCCCTCGCCCAGCCGGGGGATGGTATGCGGACCTTTCCCTCACTCATCCGGGGGAGGTATGTGGACCTTTCCTCCCCTATCTGGGGATTGGGATGCATGCCTTTCCCTCCCCCATCCGAGGGGTGATATGTGGGCCTTTCCCTGCCCATCAAGAGCTTTGCTACTGGTTCCTGAGACTCGAGCTCTGCAAAAGATCCTGACTCTAAATTATTCAGTGAAAGCCAGGAAAGCTTTGATACGGGGTGGCCTAAAGCAGGATAATGGATGGCTATTGTTGTGCATACAACTGGAATTACCAAGAAAAAATGTCCGTTATTTTGCCTGACGTTCAGAAAGAGCCGTGCAGTTTTAGAAATGCAGAATTAATCCATTTCAGGACAACCCCCCCCCCCCCCCCCCCCCCAAAAAAAAAAAAAACACAGCCGGAAGGTGATGTTTTTCTGACTCATTTCACATTGTCTGTCCATCTTTACACTGTCATCCGGTATCCTCCCTGGGACAAGCCAAGCATTTAGTCAGGTACTCTGGCTGAGGATAGTTACATTGTACTTATAATAAGCCCTGGAGTCCTCGCTGGGTGAAGCTGGAACTGTACGAACAGGAAGTGCCCTGTGCCACTATGATCTGGAAGGAGCCTACTTAGATGCTGGCAGCAGGTCTCCGATTTCCTGGCTTCTTACAATCACTGCGATGGGCGGCTTGTGCAACCCCATGGGTGCCACAAGCCAGAAATACATTGGGGATAAACCCCTGGTGTCCCCCAGCACACCGAGCTGTACCTGTACCAAGACATGAAAGACTATATATATATATATATATATATATATATATATATATATATATATATATATATAAGAAATCCAGAGGTCTTGGTTACATACAGTTTGCAAACGTATGATAAGCCACCAGGCCCCGACAAGGCTCCTCTGATGCTGGTGGTCCCTAACTCTAGGTCTGGGCCCGGGGTGCAGAACCCCACAAGCCACCTGATGGTGAGTCAGTAATCCGATGCTGCATCCTAGGACACAGCTCCTGATACTACTGCAGCAGGAGGCGTCTACTTGTAATAGACGACTCTTGCTGACTTTCCATACAGCTTCTAAGGAAGTGATAGCACCTCCAACCTCATCTCAATGAGGTCCACTGTGTTTCTGCTATGTGTAGCATACTATATTCGCATATATTATATGTAATATTTACATTTTCCCATTCATCCCCCCCCCCCCCCCCCCCCCCCAATTTGCCATTAGACCATCCACATAGTTTCATTGCCTCTCAGGCTTCACCACATGCCATCAGACCACCCCACCCCACATTAATGCCAATCAGACCACGTCACATGCCTCTCAGACCTCCCACAAGTGATCGAACCACCCCATGGAACACGCTACATACCATTAGACCACACCACATGCCCTGTAAAAGCCCATCAGACAAAGCTACTGGACAAGTGTAGCAGGAGCTGAGGGACACCAGCAACGTGAATGAGATGCTGGCCAGCAGAGGGAAAATGCAGCCCACAGTCTAGAGATGTCCACTGAATAGTGGTGGTAATGCTGCCATCACAAGGTAACCTTCAACGTGCAAAGTTACTGTACTGCAAACCCTGCATCCAGGTATCCACGGCTGAATTGAATTAAAATTAATAACCATCCCATTCCCAATTTTCCATTCCATCGCAATCCCAGATGGAATGGAAACATTTAATTCCATTAAGTTGGGAACATCAGTGGTTGCCAACCATCGGTTTCTGATGTCCATCCCTCCAGCAGAGACTGAGGGAAGCGGCAGTGTCATCAAAGCATAGTTACTATGGCAACAGAAATCTGCGCAGTGGTCTTATGCAGAGTCGTGGGATCGCTGGCGCAAACGGAGAACAAGATGCCTCAGCTATGACCCACCAAGGCTCAGCCTACTCCTGGACCATGGAGGACTCCTTCCAGGCAAGGCCCTCCCAAAAGGCACAGGAGCCGAGGACACCGTGGCCTGTTGAAGGTACTGGTTTCAGGCACTGCGGCAGATGAAAACATATGGGGCCAAGAGCTTCCAGGTCCACTGGCCTCCCCAGCGAAGGCACACACCCTATGGCTAGGATTGCAATTAGCAATTTATGTCACACTGAAAATGAGCAGGGCCCATTTCTGCAGTTCTAAAACCGACACGGCACGGAGCCCTGCTGAAACCGCCTGGCAGGACCACTGAGCTGTATATGTACTGCTCCTGGGTATTTGCTTTTGTGCCATTTGCAGCTAGCACGAGATTGTGATATTTACTCTACGGGAAGAAAATGAGTCTTTCACATCTGAAGCTTTTCATGTACTGTATGTTTGTGACTTTTTGCACTATGCATGTAATGCCAACAGTCTTTGCAGCTTGCAGTGTAAAGGTATTGCAGCCTAAAGGACGCAGATATTGTACACAATGTGAGTAGACCCTCTCGCCAACACTGCGACATTGCAATACCCCACAGAGAAATCTAGGTGCTGTGTCACCAGAACGTAGCACCCGTCTCAGCAAGTTCATTTAGTGAGGAAGACGGGATTATCATTCAGAAATTGCTTCAGTTTTCTTTCAGCAGTTTGTACAACACTCTGTGTGGAATCTGGAGCCCGCAGCACATCCGTCTTAAACATGCAGCTGTTTGAAGATTAAAGCAGCCCCAAGTGTTAAATGGAAGCACAAGTGATTCCCGTGCCGGCAACGCTAACAATGACTAGAGATATTCATACAGTGGCTTCAAGACGGTTCTGCTAATTGAGATGTTATTTTTTTAATGAAACTCGGAGGAGGAAATGAGGGTGGGGGGGGGATCTGCTCCTACAGAAAGTTCACGTTGACTTCAAACTGTTCAGATGCTTTCATTTGTCGTGGCCCAGATTTCAGGCTGCGCCTGCCAGTTAATTAGGCTTTTCAAGCCGTCTACTAAACCCACTGTTGCTGTCCCTTTTTTCCTTCTGAAGTCAGTGTCTCTGTGTCCTGAGTGGGTCAACTAGATGAAAGCGCTTATAGATTCTACTCATTAGGAACCAGATTAATTAATCAATCTAAAGTATTTTTTTTTTAAATGAAGGAGACTGGGGAAGCAAAGTATTCTAAGAGACTTCACTAAACTCACTTTGGTCACCTGAAATTTTCTCTCTGATGTAAAATAAACTGCATTCACTTTATGTGAAATAAATATCAACAGTTGTTTCTACAGTGTGTTTGTTGCTACAGACTCTGCAGGTGAAATGCGTTGGGTACCTTGTGACTGTTTAGGGTACAGTATGAAACTTTGCATCGCTTTTATGATAAAAAAACAAAACATGGTCACATATAATAATTGACAACGAAGTACAGAGTGGTTAATGCAGCACATTTCATGCAAGTGGTTTTACACCCGGGATGCGGTTAAGATACAGGCGTTCGGCACCACAGCTGTCAGAATGCTGACGCCGGAATGCCGACCCCGGCATCAATTGAATTGCTGAACTCCGGAATCTTGGTTGAGTCTGCGCTGGATTTAACTACTGTAAGCCGCGGATGGGGGGGGTCTTAGGTTTAGGCTGCGGGGGGAGGGTTAGACACCCCTGTGGGTGGGGGGGGGCTTAGGCTGCGGTAGAGGGTTAGGCTGTGGGGAGGAGGGGGGGGGTTACGGTTAGGCACCATTGGGGAGGGTTAGGGTCAGGCTGCAGGGAAAAGTTGGTTGGGGATCAGGGTTTGCTTTAGGTTTTGTGGGACTGTCGGGATTATCACCTCTGGGATGCCACTGTCGGTGTTTTGACAGCCGGCATTTCGTTCTCCGGGATATCGTATGTATTCCTTAGACCCACAACCCTTATCAGGTACAAATGCCTTCTGGGCTGCCTGCTATTTAGCCAGCTGCAGCCGTTCATGGTGCAGAATTCCACAGTCCTTCCAGTTTGAGTCAATATGGTGGTGCCTCTACATAGACCATAAGAAGTGAATTTTCTTGTTCTCTAATGCTCTGGGCTGCATGCCTCGCCCCGTGTAAGAGGGCATAAACAAGGGAGATGTACAGGAACAAAATAATAAGACTTATTACGGGTGTAGTAGGGTATACTGAAGACCACCCACTTATTACTGGATTTTCCACTTGTGACTAATGGGGTACCAAAGAGACCCTCTCCATCCACAAACGGAATCCAGTTATATGTATCCTATATGAGAAACAATGGCACACAGAGCCAGAGGTTGACTGACGGGAATGAGACCTGTTTGTGTTTCATTGTGGTATGAAGTGTATGAGCTTGAAATGCTTACACAATCTATGCAGTGTCACATTGCCACACTGTGGTGTCTGATTCTGAGTTACACGCAACATCTAACAATTATTTGCATATGTCCTGAGCAGCACACGCATCTTTACAATTGTATGCACAAAACATCATGGGCTGCATATGTACCTTTTACAATCGTATGCACAATATGGAGTGGGCTGCGCATGTATCTTTACGAACACATGCATGATAAGTAGGCTTGCCATACTGTCCCTTTAAATCGGCATGCTCATGGATTACACAGTTCTGTGGCTGATTCAAACCTGGAGAAATGTAGGCTTGAAGTCAACCAGCCACAGAACCTGTTTATTTCATTAGTGTCCCAGTTTACAGATATAGTATGGTAAGCCTAACGAGACTGGGCTACATACACACCTTTCTAAAAGTATGCACAATACGGAATGGGCTGCATATGCATCTTCCGAACATATGCACAATACAGAGTAGGCTACATATGCATCTTTACAAACGTATGCACGATACGCAGTGGGGATGTATTGCAACCATTTCTCTTCAGCAGCTAAGGAGGCGCTGCTGGATGGTGACTAGGTGGCAACGATGTGAATGCACGTAAGAGAAATGTTTAGTGGGTGTGTTGTCAGAATTACTACCCTGGGTTAAGCGTATGCATCGTGGATGCCAACATCAGACTGCTCTCATGTACCTAGCAATGAGGCAAGAGTCGCCAGTAAATATTTTAGCTGCTCTGGCATTCCATAAAAAAGATGGGCAGTGCAGTTGTAAAGATGCGTGCACATTAGTACATGCGTATAATAGCACTGGCATTCTGTTTTCAATGCGTCTGCTTGTGGACCTGTGTGCGAATCATATGCTGTGTGTGCCTATAAATCAGCCTGCAACAGCTCTGGCCTTGCAGTTTTCACACACAGTATTTTGCTCTATTTTATTGACCGCTTTGGAGATGATACATTTACCATCTCATGTAGGCAGATTTATTTAGCATTTTTGCAAATTCCTGATAGTGACCCGTTAAAGTGATTTCCTGAACCCAGGTAAAACTCTATAGGAGAGATGTATCAAGTCACGGGGAGAGAGAAACTACCTCTTGCTGCCCTTACTCTGCACTCTGGTCATTTGGCATAAAGATCTGGTCATTTAGCAATTGTGAGTACAAATGGGTTCATTGCATGTGGGTACTGTAAAACCTGTTATTGCCTTTATATTATAGGTTAAGTGAGAACACAATTTCTCTGGTTCTGCAGTTTGGACACTTCAGCTGAAAATGATGCCTTTCAGCAAACTGAATGCTGTCAGATTTTAACCTTTGTCCTGGGTGTGCTACTGAAATGGTTAATTTGCTGCAGTCCACTGGTGTAAAATTAGCTAGTGACCCAGATGACGTTGGGGAGCCCTGAGGCGACATCTCTGGATGAGGGTGCCTCAGGTGATGTGTGTTCTAGAATGTGAAATCTTACAATACCCCCTCTGGCGGAGCCAGGAACCAGGCTGCGAGACCCAGATACACACGGTTGTGTTCACATTATGGTTGATGTGTTATTTCCTCACTGTGGAATCTCAAACTGGGGCACCTGCTGACAAAGGAGCTTGCACTTCAATAGGAATGTTTCATGGTTTCTGATGTTGGATAGAAATAGGGAGATCTTTTGGTCTGTCTTTTTCTAGCCCACAACAATGGCTGACCCCTTCCGTACTGTGAATGAACGCAACGTTTGGCCCATTGCTTGGTAGAATATCCCAGGAATGCCAAATGTTAGTTACTCTGCACCAGTATCTCCACATACAGAAAAGCTAAAAAGTTAAAGTATCCTATTTAACAGTGTAACCAGCCCTAATCCGCATCTCTGCCTCCTGCCACCCCGTCACACACAGTCTGGTCCCATACACTGTACATACAAACATGCTTTACGCACAATCACACGTTTTGCAGGGACTGACGATGGCGTTTGATTCGGTTGCTTTTGTGGCGAGATTTAATAGTGATTTTTTTAAATTTTAAAGACACAAACTACTGTAAACTGTGTTAGCACGAAGAACATATATTCCAACCTAACACACCTTTAAAAAACTATTACCGCGCCTTTAAATTTTGACACACAAATGTCAGATTTTACAACATTGCACCTGTGTGTCAACAGACTGCGGCATTTATGAAGCGCCAACAGTGGTGTATTATGCCAGGTTTTGCATTGTAGCATGACATAAGGGCCCTACATGCTTAAAGATTTGCCGCCGAGCTGCCCGATGGCGGATACAGCCGACCCGGTGGGGGGGGGGGGTTTCAGTGACGGGGGGGAGTGAGGTTACTTCACTCCCCCCGTCACACGGCTCCATAGAAGTGCAGGCAAATATGGACAAGATCGTCCATATTGGCCTGCATGCACAGCCGACGGGGCACCAGCGATGAACGAGCGCGGGGCCGCACATCGTTCATCGCTGGAGCCTCCATACTCAAAGATATGAACGGTATCTTGTTCATTAATGAACGAGATCGTTCATATCTTTGAGTGATATCGCCTAGTCTGTAGGGCCTATGGGCCAATGGGGGCATCTCTGAAGGTCAAGGGATTTAGATGGGTGGAGGTTGCGGTATAGTGGGTATCTGTTGAGGACAAGGTGGAGATCGATGCCAGCCTGTTAAGAGCTATGTGCTGCTTTACACCATCCAGACTCTCTATGGTTGAGTGTATTTATCGGCACACAAACACCATTGTAATGTACACCTTAGGTAAAGCGGAAGTGAGATAAACTGCCCCCCGCATGTGCATTTCCATCTTGCACTGGAAGCCGCTGTGCACTTATTACCAGAGGACGTGTATGGAACCTCCACATATTTTGTGGTTCATAAATGACCCTTAAAGACAGATATTGCCATGCGATATTAGAAATCAAAGGTGAGATGGGAGAGCAGTAACAGGACATTAGGATTACACAGCAGCCAGCCTATGATCCGTATCCAAGAAGTGCGCGCAGAGGCGGTAGAGCGAAAACATCATAGGAACACCCCTCATTACCAAAGGAGATCAGACGCTCAGTGGGAGTCCTACACAGGACCATTATGTTACTAGCGGGGGTGCCAATCTGCTGTGTCAAAGGTAGAGGAGAATTCTTACAATTGCTTAAACACATTGCAGGCAAGGTCCTGAATAGTCTGTTTCCAAGCAATGATACGGTCAATGTTGCGTTCAGTCATTCTCCTGTCTTACCTCGCTACATCCTTTCCCGATCCTCCCTTCCTTGCTGGGATTTTATTCTTTATTTCTTCTATACTTTCCCTAAATGCAACTTTCAGCATGCATCAACATCCTGCAGCCAAAAACTGACCCACTGTGGACTGAAACCAATCTCTTTGGTTTTTCCTGTTTATTTGTCATGCACAAACAGACTGCAGTACTTGGTCATCATGGGAAATCCATAAATGATTTCTGTATTCACAACCAAATAACCATTCACAGACCTGATCATCAGTGTTACGGGTGGAGTTGCTTACGTCACATTAAATTAGCATTGCGCTCTCCTGAGATTCGGATCATGGAAAGTGGCACAAAGAAAAAAAAAAGAAGCCAGGTTTCACTGACCATAACCCACCAATGATGGGTAAAACAAAATAGGCAAACATTGGCTTTGGCAAATAAGCTCCACATCCCATGTAGTCTGTGTGTGCATCGTTTGGAAAAATGTCCCAGCATTCCTTACGTTCTGGAACCAAAGAACGGAACTCCTTTTCTCCCCTGTGGGATAAGAATGTTTTTTTTCCCCCCCTGTGGTTTTTATTTGTCAGTGTAATTCCTCTCCAGTATAATGTCCTCTTACTTGATGCTTGGTTTGTTTCCAAAATTCTGCCCTCCCTGCATTAAAATGAGCCACAAAATATGCTGTAATTTTTTTTTTCTAATGCAATTTACAAAGGAACAACTTTAGCTGCCCTGACTTACTGATCCCGGTCTACGGTATGTCCAGCTTTGGACCTTAGTCAGTAAACACATTACCCTATTACTTGTTGACCCCTCTTTATATTCCTTTCTCTCTGGCCTGCAGCTAAAATTGTTCCAAGGACAGACGCGTCTTGAGCGCAAGCCCCGTCTGTTGTGACTTAATTTAGCTCCGCTCTTCATGTTAACAAGACTTATTTTTTTTTATTATTTGTATTTTTATTTTTTTTTAGTAGAAGAAAAAAAAACTTTTTGAGGTTGTTTTTGTTTTTTTGGAGAAGATATTGCTGTCTGATATTTTTCTTACAACTGTTTGATGTGGATCTGAAAAATTTTGGGTGGGTGATGAAGGTGAAGGAGATTTGCATGTCGGACAAGTTGCAGTTTAGGGTTTGTAATATCTGTTGGTGTTTAGAGTTTTGCTTTTTCTTTTCCTAGATGGGCATGCAAATGTTCATTTTGTTTTTTTTTTATTTTGTTCTGTATATTGCCTGTCCCTTCCTTACAGCCAGAAGCTCAAAAGCTGCTAGATCACTACGTAACGCCTTATCATGGACATGGCAACTGACTCACACCCTCGGCCTACTTATATTCATCCAATGTCTAGTCTCCTTATAGATTTGTCCTCCCTTATTTCTCAACCCTCGTCTCCTTCCACCCTCTTTATTCCATCCATTAGACTTTTTTCTTTTTTTCTATTCCCTCCCCCCACCAACAAAAAAAAATTACAAAAAATTCAGTGATGAACGCAGTAGAGTGCAATCAATAATAAAATATATATAATCCAGTATGAATAGGCACAAACGGATTCAGATGGATTGGGCAATATTTTTTTCCAATATTAATCTAAATGTCAAAAAAAAGCAAAATTCTAAAAATATTTACAGGGGTTGATTTTATTTGTTCTCCATTTCTCTCTTTTTATTTTACTAACTTCAAAAGACTTACACAGATATTTATTACAAGTGAGCCAAGCGCCAGTGTGTATGTTACTCCACAGGAACGTTCTCTTTGTGTTTTCGTGCTGTGAGTCCTATGTGTCATTTTACCTGTGTCATTTTTTTGTCTTTTAAGAGATAGCTAGATGACAACTCCTGATTTATAAAACGTCTCACTAAACTTGCTTTTGGTTTAAGTATTAGGGGGGGGGGGGAACAAAAACTAAACAAAACAAAAAGAATTGACAAGAATGTATCCGTTTGACATTCTTATACAAACTTTGTTCTGTAAACTTTTTTTTTTTACATGCCAAAAAACATGCGGGCAATTTGTGGATGTAAGTCTTCAGCAAAGTAATGTATTTTTTTTTTTTTTTTACTTCTAATTCTTCATTTTTAATTTTTTTTTTGTCACGTATTTTCGGTTCTTCATTTTTATGCTTTTTGGTTGGGGTTCTTTATTTTACCTTAATTTCAGTTTCTCGTTTCCTAAGTTGAATCTTTTTCCAGACTTTTATTCTTTATGGTATCTGTGTTTCAAACATATTATTTACTTGTATTTGCCGTGGAGATTTGTTTGTTTTCTTTTTACATTGTTATTTTGGGGGGGGGGGGGGGGGGATTTCAATGTTCCATTATTATTTTTGAATGTAAAATTGATTGTATCTATCAGTTCCCACTAACCATAGGTTGAATACTTGTTAGTGAAAGTTAGGCGTCTGGCACAGTTGGCTACATGACGTGTGATTTGTAATTTAACATTCACATCTTAAACATAGATGAGGAGCTCACTATAGCTGACGCCCTTTATGCAAGTGGCACGAGGCAGAAGCCCACACATCCAAGTCCTGTAGATTTCTGTAAATACTCACATATAGGGGCAATATATTACAGATCTGTTTATCCTGTACTTGTACATGCCAAATGGGGCATTAAGTGTATTTGGACACCCTCGTGGCTCCATCAGGCAGACGAATTGTGGCTAATGCTTATTGTTTATAGCCAGCTTTTAAGCTACACCAATGTTAACGTACTAGTTTGTAAATGTTGGAGCAGATCTGTGTGAACTAGAGACAAAAGTTTTGTGCCTTCAATGGCCTCTACCCAAAGAGCAACTTGTCCTGTAGAAGAAGGGAATTCTTTCCTCACAACACTCCCCTGAGATGCTGATATTCATAACTCAATTGTATGTGTTGGCCAAGTCTAACCCATAAGATCAGTAGACTCCGAGGCAAAGAGTGGACCTTTGATCTGGTTAGGTTGGATTAGGCTTGCCCTAATAAGTTACATAAATGTCAGCTGATGAGACCAGTGCAGAACCCTTTAGTAATACAGACCAGGTATGGGAACTGATTATCTGCCTATGCTTGTTGTTATGTATTCTACAGTTCCACTACTAATTATGTTGTTCTTCTCCTTTTTTTTTTTTTTTTCTTCCTTTTTGCGTCTCCTTACATTTAGGAGGTGAATTAGTAATACCCATCCTAGTAGAGGATCCCTTAGATACCCCTTCAGTAGCTACACGTACACCCTCCATCACTCTCTCCCCTACCTTCCAACCACTCCTCACCATAATTGAGACCACCAAAGATTCCCAGTCTGTGACACCTGAGGCGGGGTTACCTTGCTTGTCGGACCAAGGCAGCGATGGTTGTGATGATGATGGCTTGGTGATATCTGGGTATGGCTCAGGGGAAACCTTTGACTCTAACCTGCCCCCTACCGATGACGAAGATTTTTACACCACCCTCTCCTTGGTAACAGATAAGAGCCTTTCCACATCATTCTTCGATGGTGGCTTCAAATCACAGGCACCCAAATGGGGATCAAAGGACTTTAGACCTAACAAAGTCTCCGAACCTGGTAGGACTTATACCACAAGTTTGCCCCCTGAGCTGATACGCTCCACGTCTTCATCTGGGATGGTGCCCATGGTGCCAGCTGGGAAAATGAATAACCATGAGCTCAAGCCCCAGCCCGATATAGTGTTGCTACCGTTTCCCACTGCCTACGAGCTAGACAGCACAAAGCTCAGGAGTCCGCTAATAACATCCCCCATGTTCCGTAATGTGCCCACAGCAAACCCCACGATGCCGGGAAGCAGACGGGTCCCGGGGGCTTCTGAGGTGGTCCGGGAGTCCAGCAGCACGACGGGAATGGTCGTCGGCATTGTGGCAGCCGCTGCTCTCTGCATCCTGATCCTCCTGTATGCCATGTACAAGTACAGAAACAGGGACGAGGGGTCCTACCAGGTGGACGAGACAAGGAACTACATCAGCAACTCCGCACAGAGCAATGGTGCCCTAATGAAAGAGAAGCAGCACAGCTCTAAAGGTGGCCACAAGAAGCAGAAAAATAAGGACAAGGAGTATTACGTGTAAAATAAGATTTAATATTAATATATGTTATCAAAGCAAACACAGATGTGAACTAACTCAACCGGCAAAGGCAAAATGTACATTGCTGTTGATGTATAGAAGTATAAATATATCAGTGAACAGTAAAAAGCAATGTTTAGTGACCGGAATGGAGTGTCAGCTGCCTTGTGCCAGAGGCAGGTGATGACCGAGAGCTGTTGCTGCTCTACCCAGGCTGGATACAGCTAACTGTAATATAAAGCACACTTACTATTCTGTCTGCCGCAAAAAGACAAAAACCTATATACACAAACAAGAACGTGAACTCCAGCTGACCAGTTCTACGGCTCTCTCCTCAATCTGTGTGGATCCAATTCAGAGGAGCCCCTGGGATCTTTCACAGCCAACAGTCTCGAGAGAGCCTTAAAATATCAAAGCAAAGGGGAAAAAAAAAAATACAAAAAACAACAAAAAAGTCAAAGACTCTGAAAATGTATTTATTTATCCATTTTTATGTTTCTGATTTTGGGAGGTTTAATATTTTTTTTTTTTTTTACATTTTTTTTCTAATTTCTCCCATCTTTGTTTATAATGAAAATACACAACATGGCCGACTGTGGCCATGTACAGCCAAGGAACTGTAAACCCCATGTATAATAGCAGATGTGTGTGAGTGTGCTGAATGTTTGTGGATGGAGATTGTTGCCATATAAAGAAATCATGGTGTGTTCTCTTTTCATATCAGGTTGTGGTGTCTTATAGAACATATTGTTTGCAGTATGTTTAAATAAAATATAAAAGAAAAAAAAAAAAACTATATTGGAAAGAGGATTGGCGATGGCCCGGGTCTGTATAGCCAGAATCGGCCTGCGCCTGTAAACGCGCAGAACTGTCACATGGCCAAATAATGCCGGTGTGAAAGGGGAAGAAATCCGTTGTGTCCTTTTTTTTGTCAAATGTCAGCAATTGAAAAATGAGCCGGAAATAGAAGAAAAATAATATTTATTAAAGTATCCAGAAAAAGAGACTTTCTTTGCATTTCCGGTTTTGTGACTTCCTGCGATGCATGCAAAAAACAAACATGAAAGCAACAATTAAGGAAGTGGCGTGGACAGCGCCCGTCAGATGGGACGACACCATGACAAAAGCCAAATTGTCTTTGCGGTTGTAGTGTTTCCCTGTGTAAGACGGGATCTGAATTTGGGCCTTGTCCAGTCTACTTTTGAGGACTTCAGACAAATGAAATTACATTTAAAAAAAAAAAAAAGCTTTCACAGATGAATTTAACAGAGAAAATGAATTTTATTACGAGTAGAATCTATATATACATATATAAATATGCAGAGATATTTATTGAGATGACTGGTATTTGTTTATGGGGACAGGAATATTGTGTTTTAAAGAGAGATTTGTCATTAACCCCCCCAGTGCCAGTTGCAATGCCGGTACGATTTGCCGACACGCCAAAAGAGGATCTCTCGCTTTGTACTAGCCTAGGAGCTTATTGACTTACCGCCGTTGCAGGAGGAAGAACGGCAATCAGAGACGGAAATATAATAATTAAGCGTATTGAGAGTTTTCCCTTTTAAGATGAGTAATTGGAGCCCTCTGTGTTCAGGGGCTAATTGTGGAGCTATACCTGAATATTCTGACAACTTGTGCCCCCAGAACAGGCGACAAAACCCCCATTTACAAGCGGCACATGTCCGAGATATGGACAAGGTATAAAGAATGTATTAAGCCCAAAAGAGCAACAATTTCCATTCAAAATGCACTTTATAGAAACATATATTGTACAGGAGAAGCACTACTGCCCAAGTTCCCCTTTTCCGGTCTCCCCCAATCACAGGCTGTCTCCCCCTGTAGCGTAATGTTTGTGTTCCTAGTATTGCAGGGACACGGCTGCTAAATACTTCTCTAGATAATTTGTGCCTTTTCTCACCAAAAGAAATAACCCCTTTAAATTCCTCAAAGCAGCGGCGTTAACCATTTCTGTTCCAAGGGGGTTAATGACAAGCTCCCCGTATTAGCCCTTTCACCTCCTGGTTTCCCAGGTCCAAGGCATTATCAAACAATACTGGGTGCTGGGGGAGTTGTGTGTCCATTAAATGATGGCTGAACTACACGTTTGCTTTGCTGCCCCAAAGGCTGACCTCCAACCATTCATTTGGGCAAAGCAATGTCTACATGTTCATTCTTTATAATTGGCATCAGGTATTCGATGACTGGAAAGATGCACGATGGTGGTGGGGGTAGTGGGGGTGAGGATCTATAGTTATTGGGCTGGTCCACTATTTCCTTTCGTAAGCACAAGACCGAGCCATCTCTGTGTCCCACAGCTCTCCCAATGAACAGTATTAAAGGAGGGAAAGGGATAATAACACAAATTGTAAAACATGAAAAGGATTTCTATTTTATGATGTGTATTTTTTAGTGATGAGCGGATTCGGTTTTACTCGGTTCTCAAAACGGCATCTTATTGGCTCACGGATGTCACGTGTTTTGGATAGCCAATAAGATGCCGTTTTGAGAACCGAGTAAAACCGAACCTCGCTCATCACTAGTATTTTTTGCTTTTCTGCTGTGATTACATTCCTGTAATGTGTACTGTACATGTGTAAGGAACAGAGCAGTAGGACTCCCGGAGGATGTGGGGTATCTAGGATGAAGCCTCCCCGTAACTGCAGGTTTGGGTCCAGATGGAGCAGATGTGGCCTGTCCACACTAAAAACCAACAACGTAGTATTTGTCAGTGCAGTAGCCTTAATGGTTGGGTGGGGGAAAGACAATATAGGCTTCAGACCAGGCTGAGATGATGGTGAATGGACGTCGCTATATGAAAATCATTACAGAGACACTATTGGCTTTTAATAAGAACACGGAATTGTGGCATGTAGCAATCCCCTGAATTTCTGCCACTGACCCCACATTACAACACACTGGTGAATGAGAAAGTATTGTCCATTTCCCATAGCCTCCGTCAGTTTGGATTAGATGAAAAGTTTGTAAGTAATATTTAGAACATCAGCATTTGGACAGGTACCTTCCCAGTACAGTCTATGGGCATTCTAGTGTGTGTTCCTCCCTATAACAGGAGGGTGGTGGAGAGGCACACACGCACTCAGAGGTCATACAGGGTGCGTACCGACGCAAGGATCCCGAACCCTGAATAACCTGCCCGTCGACATGCCGACCAACAGGGACTATTCCCACTCATGGGTATCCACAACACTCATAGGGGTCAATTAAATTCTGCAACTTATGAATAGCGCCGGGAAATAGCTCCCGACGCTATTCAATTCAGCTGCTAGTTACACGCAATTGTCGGGAATTCTTCTCTCATCCCCGGGGATGAGAGAAGAAACCCGACAAAAGTGCTTCCTCGCGGCCGGCGCGAGGCTGATTCTGTCGGGAATCAGCCTCGCACCGGGGAGTTAAGTCGGAGAATACCCGTTCTCCCGACAATTCAACCTGTTTAGTCGGCGAGAACGGGACATCGCCGACTTAACTGGAGCTGAATTGAATAGCGTCGGGAGCTAATTCCCGGCGCTATTCATAAGTTGCCGAATTGAATTGACCCCATAGAGTGGGAATAGAACCTGTGGCAAACGCAGCGAGCCTGCAAGGGGCTTTCTTGCGCTCGCCCCCATCTAACAGCCGGGATCCCAGCCTTGGTAATGTGACCGGCGGTCCGCAGTCACACGTACTCAACCCATCATACACCCTATGTGGACCCCGTAGGAATATTGGGGGTCATTCTGAGTTGATCGTAGCTGTGCTAAATTTAGCACAGCTACAATAATCTTCCCTGACATGTGGGGTGGGGGTGGGGACGCCCAGCACAGGGCTAGTCCGCCCCCCCCCCCCCCCCACAAATACAAAAGCATCGCCGCTGTGCAATATTTTTGTATTTGTGGAGTAACTCCCGGCCAGCGCAGCTCCTGCCACTGGCTGCAGCAGCTGCGTGAGACGTCACGTAGCCGCCGCAGCCCGCCCCTCCCCCCCCCCCCCCCCCCCCGAACGGTCCGGCCATGCCTACGTTGGCCGGACTGCGGCCCCCTAAACGGCGGCATACCGCCGCCATCCAGCCCCCTCTCGCCCTGCGACCGCTACTGAACGACGGACTTTGTCCGTCCGGCATGCGCAATTTCCGACCCGATCGCTGCACTACGATAAACTGCAGCGAGCGATCGGGGCGGAATGACCCCCATTATACAAGGTGCAAAACACAGCCTTTATCCTGTTCTCCGCACTGGATGGATATAAACACTAGAGAAAACAAATGGAATATAGATCCAGATAACCTCTGATACAAAGACCCTAAACTTGAAGCTGTGCCTTTCAGGGGGATCAGTATGAAATACCTGCAATCAAAATCCCGACAGTCAAAATACAGACAACAATTGATTGACGGTTAAAATACCGACAAGATCAAAATCCCGACATTTAAAACAACAACGTCAAAATCCCGACATTTAAAATAACAAGGTCAAAATACGGACATTTAAAATGTTGACAGGTCAAAAAGTCGAAACAAGTTTTTCATAGTTTTTTTTGTGTGCATGTCAACATAGGTCGACATGGACACCGTATAAGTGTACCGCATCCCCTCGCTGCGCTCGGCACACTATTATATTCCCCCTCCAGGTCCACTGGGATGGTAAAGTATTAACAAGTCTGTTTCGGTGAAAAACTTGTGTCGACTTTTTGACCTGTTGACATTTTAAATGTTGGTATTTTGACCTTGTTGGTATTTTGACCGTTGGGATTTTGATCATTGGTTAATGGTTGTCGGAATTTAGAAATTTTGATGGTCGGTAAATTGACCTCATCCCCTTTCAGGGTACTAAAAGTTTCTATCTACTAAATGTATGAATCATAGATTGGGATCTAGGCTTTCATGTATAGGACAGTAGGGCAATATGTAGATGTTACTGCATGGACACTAGTAAAACCTGCGGGATCTAGAAGGTGTTGGTTCCCGGTCAAACCCTAATTTTGTTTTTAAAGTGGCAATCATTTTACAAGGGAAAACCATCCCTTGTAAAATGATTGCCGCTTCAAAAAAACTTCCCAGTTCAGCCAGGAACCCGCACCCCCGGCCAGCTCGGACGTAATTACATCCGGCCCCAGGATAGTGATGTCTGCTTGGCGCTGCGCACATCTGCTGGGACTGAACAGTTACTGGAAGACGTCTTTCTATGCATCCAACATCTTCTATCCCCAGTCTATAAAGACATTTCATTTTGTCCTACTTCCTGCGTTCCTTACCATGTACAGACAGTTTCCTTCACGGCAGTGGGGCTAGCAGATGAATACTAAATATGTTCTTTAAAAAATTGTCTTACGGTTTAATATTATGCTTTATGACATATTGTGGTTACAGAGGGTTTCATGTCACCGCCTGTAGACTGCAGTCCAAGCATATTATTAAGATCGCCACGTTTAGTGCTGATTGGGGATGAGTACTTTCTGTTCCCTAGGGGACCAACAGCCATTATACCGCTAGTGGGAATGTGTTTAGATTCTGCTACAAGCCCCCTGCCGTCTGAGGGATCAAACCAAGCCCCCCTCTGTGGTGTCAGCAGAACATTGTGGGATGATTAGCTCATGCCTACTTTGCCACAGTAAAAATAAAAAGAAACTATATGAAATGATTAGCAATGTGTATTATCTTCGTGGCATTTCAGAGACAAAGCTGCCATTTGCCAAACACCTACAATCATAGGCGGCTTCTTTTATTGTCACTTCTATTTTTTTTTTTTTTGTCACTTCTAACAAAGAGTATGAAAAGACCACTAAAGGGACTTGTATGCGTGTGCTTTTACTTTTTAAATGGATCGTAATGTCATTGCTGTGTACGTGTAAAGATTTTCTTTATCAAATTCCTTTTTCTTTTTTTTTATCTTATCTGAAAAATAAAACTAAACAGTAAAATAAAAATGTGTCTCTTATGCGTTCTTCACCGTAACATGTAAACTTCAAGTGACATTCACAGTTTGTCCTACAGCTTATACACACCGTAACATAACGTAACCACCAGCAGTCAGTAAATCTCTGTATAGTATATATAGACACCCGGCACTCTCTGATCCTGTCCTGATAATACACCCAGTCAGGTTATCTCTGTATATTATATATAGACACCCGGCGCTGTCTGATCCTTTCCTGATAATAACACCCAGTCAGGAGATCTCTGTATATTATATATAGACACCCAGCGCTGTCTGATCCTATCCTGATAATAACACCCAGTCAGATCTCTTCATATTATATATAGACACCCAGCGCTGTCTGATTCTGTCCTGATAATAACACCCAGTCAGGAGATCTCTGTATATTATATATAGACACCCGGCACTGTCTGATCCGGTCCTGATAATAACACCCAGTCAGATCTCTTCATATTATATATAGACACCCAGCGCTGTCTGATTCTGTCCTGATAATAACACCCAGTCAGGAGATCTCTGTATATTATATATAGACACCCGGCACTGTCTGATCCTGTCCTGATAATAACACCCAGTCAGGAGATCTCTGTATATTATATATAGACACCCGGCGCTGTCTGATCCTGTCCTGATAATAACACCCAGTCAGATCTCTTCATATTATATATAGACACCCGGCGCTGTCTGATTCTGTCCTGATAATAACACCCAGTCAGGAGACCTCTGTATATTATATATAGACACCCAGCGCTGTCTGATTCTGTCCTGATAATAACACCCAGTCAGGAGATCTCTGTATATTATATATAGACACCCGGCGCTGTCTGATCCTGTCCTGATAATAACACCCAGTCAGGAGATCTCTGTATATTATATATAGACATCCGGCACTGTCTGATCCTGTCCTAATAATAACACTCAGTCAGGAGATCTCTGTATATTATATATAGACACCTGGCGGTGTCTGATCCTGTCCTGATAATAACACCCAGTCAGGGGATCTCTGTATATTATATATAGACACCCGGCGCACTTTTTCCACGTTTTGTTGTTACAGCCTTATTCCAAAATGGAATAAATTAATTTTTTCCCTCAAAATTCTACACACAATACCCCATACTGACAACATGAAGTTTTTTTTGAGATTTTTGCAAATTTATTAAAAATAAAAGAAATCACATGTACATAAGTATTCACAGCCTTTGCTCAATACTTTGTTGATGCCCCTTTGGCAGCAATTACAGCCTCAAGTCTTTTTGAATATGACTCCACAAGCTTGGCACACCTATCTTTGGGCAGTTTCACCCATTCCTCTTTGCAGCACCTCTCAAGCTCCATCAGGTTGGATGGGAAGCGTCGGTACACAGCCATTTTCCGATCCAGTCTCCAGTCCAGTGATGTTCAATCGGATTCATGTCTGGGCTCTGCTGGGCCACTCAAGGACATTCACAGAGTTGTCCTGAAGCCACTCCTTTGATATTTTGGCTGTGGGGGTAATTCAGACCTGATCCCTGGGCAGCAATTTTTGCAGCCCTGCGATCGGATAGTCACAGATTTTGTGCAGTCTCTGCACAGCCCAGGACTTACTCAGCCGCTGCGATCACATCCGCCTGTCCGGAACCGGAACGGAGGTCCAGAACCCTCCCTGCAAACGCATGGACACGCCTGCGTTTTTCCAAACACTCCCAGAAAACGGTCAGTTGCCACCCACAAACGCCCTCTTCCTGTCAATCTACTTGCGAACGCCTGTGCAAATGGACTATTTCGCACAAACCCGTGTGATAAGCCTGCGCAGTTTAGACTTGATCGCCCGCTGTGCGAAAACGCAGCCTAGCGATCAGGTCTGAATTACCCCCTGTGTGCTTTGGGTCGTTGTCCTACTGAAAGATGAACCGTCGCCCCAGTCTGAGGTCAAGAGCGCTCTGGAGCAGGTTTTCATCCAGGATATGTCTGTACATTGCTGCATTCATCTTCCCTCTATCCTGACTAGTCTCCCAATCCCTGCCGCTGAAAAACATTCCCATAGCATGATGCTGCCACCACCATGGTTCACTGTAGGGATGGTATTGGCCTGGTGATGAGCGGTGCCTGGTTTCCTCCAAACATGACGCCTGGCATTCACGCCAAAGAGTTCAATCTTTGTCTCATCAGACCAGAGAATTTTGTTTCTCATGGTCTGAGAGTCCTTCAGGTGCATTTTGGAAAACTCCAGGCGGGCTGCCATGTGCTTTTTTACTAAGGAGTGGCTTCCGTCTGGCCACTCTACCATACAGGCCTGATTGCTGGATTGCTGCAGAGATGGTTGTCCTTCTGTTAGGTTCTCCTATCTCCACAGAGGAATGCTGTAGCTCTGATAGAGTGACCATTGGGTTCTTGGTCACCTCCCTGACTAGGGCCCTTCTCCCCCGATCGCTCAGTTTAGACGGCCGGCCAGCTCTAGAAAGAGTCCTGGTGGCTCCAAATTTCTTCAATTTATGAATGATGGAGGCCACTGTGCTCATTGGGACCTTCAAAGCAGCAGTTATTTTTCTGTACCCTTCCCCAGATTTGTGCCTCGAGACAATCCTGTCTCAGAGGTCTACAGACAATTCCTTTGACTTCATGCTTGGTTTGTTCTCTGACATGCACTGTCAAGTGTGGGACCTTATATAGACAGGTGTGTGCCTTTCCAAATCATGTCCAATCAACTGAATTTACCACAGGTGGATTCCAATTAAGCTGTAGAACATCTCAAGGATGATTAGTGGAAACAGGATGCAGCTGATCACAATTTTGAGCTTCATGGCAAAGCCTCTGAATACTTATGTAGAGGTGATTTCTTAGTTTTTTATTTTTAATAAATTAGCAAAAATCACAAAAACTTTTTTCACGTTGTCATTATGGGGTATTGTGTGTAGAATTTTGCGGGGAAATATAAATTTATTTTGGAATAAGGTTGTAACATAACAAAATGTGGAAAAAGTGAAGCGCTGTGAATACTTTCCGGATGCACTGTAAAAGCAGCAATGGCTGAGTCTGTGCCCCAGTGGGCGAGACATCAACTGCAAAAACGCTGAAGTAAGAAAGTATACGTGTTCGGACATTGGCTGTGTGCCAGTTACATGTTGGGGCATTGGAGGTAAGTGAATACTGTATACGTTGAGGCATTGGGTGTGTGCCAGTCACATGTTGATGCATTGGGTGTATGCAAGTTACATGTTGGCGCATTGGGTACGTGCCAGTTAAGCCCCGTCCACACTAGCCGATCCCCACCAATGCAGATATTGGCTGCGGCGGGGACCCGGCATCGGCAAGTGAATACACACTTGCCGATGCTGGCGGGGAAGGGAGCGGCGGCATGGGGAATGGCGGCCTTGCTGCATCTGCAGCATGGCTGTCGTTAACGAGGACCTCCCTCGTTTGTACATGTTCAGACGAGGGAGGGTGTCGATAACGATGCGCGGGAGTATACACACTGGACGAGAAAGTGAAAGATCTTGCTCACATCGGCCCTTCTGAGTGAGATCTTTCACTTTCTTGTCTAGTGTGTATGGGGCTTTACACATTGGGGCATTGGGTGCGTGCCAGTCACACATTGGGGCATTGGGTGCGTGCCAGTTACACGTTGGGGCATTGGGTGAGTGCCAGTCACATTGGGGCATTGGGTGCGTGCCAGTTACACATTGGGGCATTGGGTGCGTGCCAGTTACACATTGGGGCATTGGGTGCGTGCCAGTTACACGTTGGGGCATTGGCGGTAAGTGAATACTGTATATGTTAATATGGGGAGAACTGTGAGGCATCTCAGAGGATGGCGAGTACATTTTAGAACTCACAGATGACGCGGTACAAATGCCGATATGGACATTACATTATGTGAAATGGCGACTTCGGCATTGTCAACAAACAACCTGTCGACTTAGTGCTGTCAATGCATTTCATTCCTAATCCCACCCTCATCAAAGTCCAACCCGACCGCAAATATGGACTGCAGCGTCATGCCAATGATGACATAATGACTGTTGACATAACGTCCAAGTCAACATTCTAGTTACGATGTTATGGGTACATACTCAGCTACCATCACCCCCTGCAGCCAAGCGCCCCAGCCAGAGGCATTATATGCTGTGACATCACATGACTGATGGTACATGCTGGATGTAGTTGCTGGTTTGCTCACTCTTATCCTGGTAAGATGGCATCTTATGTAGAGGAGTACGTTTTGCTTAGTTTGGGACATTGGGGGTTATTCCGAGTTGATCGCATGCTGCAACTTTTTGCAGCCCGTGCGATCAACTAGACGCCGCCTATGGGGGAGTGTATTATAGCAGAGCAGGGCTGCGATCGCTTGTGCGGCCCTGCTATGCTAAAAAAGTTGTGTGTAGAACAAGACCAGGGTATGAGTTACTTACCCTGTGTGATGAATCCAGCGTTGCAGGTCCCGGAATTGACGTCAGACATCCGCCCTCCAAACGCCTGGACACGCATGCGTTCACCACGCCATTCCCAGAAAACAGTCAGTTGACACCCACAAATGCCCTCTTCCTGTCAATATCCTTGAGATTGGCTGTGCGATTGGATTCTTCGTTAAATCCATCGCCCAGCAATGATCCGCTTTGTCGCTGTACCATGCGCCTGCGCATTGCGGTGCATACGCATGCGCAGTAGTAACCTGTTTGCTGCACTGAGAAAAACGGCACCGAGCGATCAACTTGGAATGACCCTCTGTTTGAAAAATAACCTCCAATAATGTCTCGGTTGGACGTCTGAGCGGTCGCAGTGGGGTGTTTCTGCACACAGCATGTTATAATGGGAGCATTACCATCCAGGGGCTACAAAAGCTAAGCCTGCACGGTTACGGAGGTGGTCGTCTGCATAGGATGACCAATCAAGCTGCAATCTCCTTTCCCCTCCAGTGTCACACAACCAACCTTTCCCTCGGCTGTGAAACAAAGGACCTGGGAAAAGCAGTGGCAGGAAGCAGGACCCGTGGTTGTGGGGATTATTTCGGCAATAAGTGGTAAAACAGATTAAAGCAGGCCCATTTCATTTTTAAGGCAATGCATTGGGTTCTCCTGGTTACAGACCTAGAACGGCACATTTTAGTGCATCACTCACTAGTGTAATCTTACAAAACCATTTATTGTAGAACAGAGAGATGAGATTAGCGTTCAACCTCAGAGTCCAGGTATACATGGAGCAGGGATATGAGGATAAGGAAACGCGCAGAGATTGTGGTGTGATTTTACGGGGCCCGTGTCAGAAACGCCAGCTAGACTATTGCAGGAATGACGCCGTTTAATCAGGAGATATCTGGAAGTGGTATCACTCAGGGGAGTTAGACAAATTCTATCGACAGTTAAGGAGGTGGGATGATGAACGGATCAATTATTAAAGACAAAAAAACCAATGTCTCCTTTTGCGTTGTGGAATTAGGACAATGATTTAATGCCTCCTCCTTTACCCCTCATAACCCTGATTGCCGCATTTGCATCCCTGGGCTGCGAGCATGAGGTGTATAAAGTTGCCCTGTTATTTACAGATCATGTTGTTGCCCAAATTGATTACAGTGGAGCCAGAAGAATTACTTTAAACTGTGTCCCTGAATTGAAGTACAGGTCGAGTATCCCATATCCGGATATGGGATTTTTATGGAGACATCTGGCTAATAGGCACCACCCCCCCACCCACCCAGACTATGGGGGTCATTCCGACCCGTTCGCGCGCTGTGGTTCATCGAGGTAGTGTAAACGGGTCGGTTCTGCGCATGCGCGGCGGACGCAATGCGCAGGCGTGTCGTTGCTCAGCGACGGCAGTCCCTGGGCAGCGACGCTGGGAACGAAGGAAGCGGTCACAGCGCGGATCGCAAGAAGATTGACAGGCGAGAGGCAGATTGGGGCGTCAACTCACCGTTTTCCGGGCGTGGAGATCCGAACGCAGGCGCGTCGAGGCGTTTGGAGGGCAGATGTGTGACGTCAATTACGGGACCTTCATCGCACAGGGTAAGTAACTGCAGGGCTGGTCTTCTTTTACACAAAACTTTCTTAGCATAGCAGGGCTGCACAAGCGATCGCAGCCCTGCTATGCAGAAATACACTCCCCCATAGGCGGCGTCTAGTTGATCACACCAGCAGCAAAAAGTTACTACGTACGATCAACTCGGAATGATCCCCTATATGCGGAGGAGAACTAATTAGGATGAGAGGTCCTCTGTGCAAGGTATCAATGTAGGGAAATGCTCAGAATTTCATCGCTGTTTATTCAGAATTGTTCCCTGTGTTACTTTGTTGCGGAGATTCATTTGTCAGCAGTATACTTGTTTGCCAATAATATGGGTATTGAAAAGCCTCATTGTATTTATATGCAACCTCGGAATAGTCAAAGAAAAATATATAGTTTTTCTTTTTAGCCAAATCTGTATTTTTTTTTGTTGCTTTATTGCTTCAGGGGCAGAAGAGGGAAAAAAAATATTCTACAGTAAACATTAGATTGAACTGGAAACATTTCTTTTTCTTAAAGAGTTATCTCCGAGTTGCAGAGAAGCCCCAGGGATTAGGACGGTGTTGGAGGATAAGAGGCCGGGAGATGCGTTACAATGCCGGAATCCTGCTTGATTCAGCATTACGTTATACTGTACCTAGCTGCAGAATCAGCGCCGGCTTATAAGTGAGGAGATGGGAGAACCACAATTGTGCAATCCAGGAGAGACCACAGGGAAGTGATTGTTAGAAAGGTTACTCCCTGGGAGAGAGAAAGATGAAGCGGGGGCAGAAGAATGTGGCCAGACAATACAGCATTGGAACCCTGGCCACATTCTCACAACGGCTGAAGGACGGCTCTCAGTAAATGAATGGCAGAATTAGGTGTAGGATGAAGGGGTACAATGAGCGGCGCGGGGACTAAATACACAGAACGGAACTGAATGAACAGAATTGAATTGAAATTATGAGCCCCAACAAGCCACAGCATGTGCCCAGTATAAACACTAGTGTTCACTCTTGGATTTTTTTAGGGCAGGGTGCTGATCACGGGGAGGGCACATTTTTCAGTTAGAAGGGCAAAATTAGGTACATACTATAATGCTTGGTCCTCCCATTCAGACATGCCAAAGAATGGCCAGTGCGCACCGAAGGCGTGCTGCAAAAATTTAGGGGCGTTGTTTTTCATGGGGTAGGGGCACGGCCACATAATAGTGGCAATTCACATTACACCACAGAGTAGTGCAGCTAATACACACTGCACCAGGTAGAACCTCCTATACACACTGCGACAGGTACAGCACATTATACATATTGCGCCAGATAGAGCACATTCTACACTTTGCGCCAGGCAGAGCACGTTATACACAATGCACCAGATAGAGAGCACTGAGAAACATTGCACCAGGTAGAGAGCACTGAGAAACATTGCACCAGGTAGAGAGCACTGAGAAACATTGCACCAGGTAGAGAGCACTGAGAAACATTGCACCAGGTAGAGAGCACGTTATACACATTGCACCAGGTAGAAAGCACTGAAAAACATTGCACCAGGTAGAGAGCACGTTATACACATTGCACCAGGTAGAGCACTGAGAAACATTGCACCAGGTAGAGAGCACGTTATACACATTGCACCAGGTAGAGAGCACTGAGACACATTGCACCAGGTAGAGAGCACTGAAAAACATTGCACCAGGTAGAGAGCACTGAAAAACATTGCACCAGGTAGAGAGCACTGAAAAACATTGCACCAGGTAGAGAGCACTGAGACACACTGCACCAGGTAGAGAGCACGTTATACACATTGCACCAGGTAGAGAGCACTGAAAAACATTGCACCAGGTAGAGAGCACGTTATACACATTGCACCAGGTAGAGCACTGAGAAACATTGCACCAGGCAGAGAGCACTGAGACACATTGCACCAGGTAGAGAGCACTGAGACACACTGCACCAGGTAGAGAGCACTGAGACACACTGCACCAGGTAGGGCACATTTTTGATCTCTGCTTTTTTTGTGCCAATTTTACTTACTGGGGGCTGATGCTGCGGGAGTTGATCGCGCTGGTCCCCCCTCACACACCGCGGAGCTGGTTGAAAATGGCCACCACACTGATCCATGCACACAGAGGAGGGAGGGCTGGGTTTGCCTCGGCGGGAGAAGCAAACCCAGCCCTCCTTAGCTTACCAGATCCCCTTCAGCCTGCGCATCAGCGCGACAAGCCTAAGGCAGCTGCAGGGGGCAGTGACAGAGCGGCGGGGAGGAGCAGGGGGCAGTGACAGCGCGGTGGGACAGAGCGGCGGGCAGGAGCAGGGGGCAGTGACAGAGCGGCGGGGAGGAGCAGGGGGCAGTGACAGCGCGGCGGGGAGGAGCAGGGGGCAGTGACAGCGAGGCGGGACAGAGCGGCGGGCAGGAGCAGGGGGCAGTGACAGCGCGGCGGGACAGAGCGGCAGGGAGGAGCAGGGGGCAGTGACAGCGCGGCGGGACAGAGCGGCGGGGAGGAGCAGGGGGCAGTGACAGCGTGGCGGGGAGGAGCAGGGGGTAGTGACAGCGTGGCAGGACAGAGCAGGGGGCAGTGACAGCGTGGCGGGGAGGAGCAGGGGGCAGTGACAGCGCGATGTGACAGAGCGGCGGGGAGGAGCAGGGGGCAGTGACAGCGCACCCGGCGTGGCGGTGAGTAGGCAGTCCTTTAGTAATCGGCAGGGCGGGCACAAACGGGCAGGGCACATTCTGCCACTCAGAAAAGGGGCAGGGCGCAGCGCCCAGTGAAAGAAGGCTAGAGTGAACACTAAACACATTATGGGGGTCATCCTGAGTTGATCGTAGCTGTGCAGCTACGATCTTCTTCCCTGACATGCGGGGGGACACCCAGCACAGGGCTAGCCCGCCCCACATGTCAGTCCGGCCCCCCCCCCTCGCAGGCGGCGATGCCTTTGCACTTCAAGAGTAGTTCCCAGCCAGCGCAGCTTTAGCGTGCTGGCCGGGAGCTACTCATTGCTCCCCGGCCCGCAGCGGCTGCGTGTGACGTCACGCAGCCACTGCGGCCCGCCCCCCGTTCAGTCCGGCCACGCCTGCGTTGGCCGGACCAAATCCACGAAACGGCGGCCAAATGCCGCCGTTCCGCCCCCTCCCATCCAGCGATTGCCTCTGCCTGTCAATCAGGCAGAGACGATCGCATCCCTGCTACAGCTTTCTGGCATGCGCGGCACATGCGCAGCAGGGACCCGTCCGCTCTGCTGCGTTAAAACGCAGCGAGCGAACGGGTCAGAATGACCCCCAATGTACTTAAACCTAACCATATGCATTACTGCTTTATATAAAACTCAACTACACAAGTAAAATGAATCAAATTAAAGTCTTTGAGACACAGGTTTGGTTATGGCGGATTCTGCATCCATGCACATTAAACGGTATCTGGATGATAGATAGACAGTGTATATAGTTAGACAGCCAATAGATAGACACCATAGGTTAGACAGACATTAGGTCGACAGGGTCTAAAGATCGACATGAAAATGGTCAACATAAAAAAGGTAGACACAGGTTTTTGAAATTTTACATGTTTTTGGACTTTTTCATACCTTCTCTATCCATGTCGGCATAGAGTTGGCGGTGAGCGCAGCGAGCACCCCGACGGGATGCCTTTCTACAATTAGGTGTCCCAGATGACAAAACGACCCACACAAACTCCCCCCCAAAAAAACCTTTTGATCCTGGCTACGTTTTGACACGGTCAACATTTTGTACTGTCTACCTTTTCACCCTGTTGACCTGACTGTCTAACATGTGGTCTCTTACCTGTATCTATTATACCACACCCCATTAAACATCCTGTCGGTAACGCTACTTGAAGGACACAGAAAGTTCTGAGTGCCTGGAACGTCTGGCGGCAGACAGTGTCTTGCACTATGAACACCACCATCTGACAACATTGTCTTTCACAATAGATGTGATACAGTTCTGCCACGTGATACAATGCTGCAGTAAACAGAGCTCGGCTCATCTTTAATCATACGGTAATCAGTACAATGAGTTATATGGGGCATACAATTGGTCAGCCATTAAGATGGGTGACCGAGCTATTACAATGTAATCATTACTTGTGTTTGGCTGCCTCCACATTATAACCAATACAACGTAACCCATTTACTAGGGGAACAGAACCTGGCTAGTTACCTCTCACCCGAACCGTCTTGTAAGACAGCGTTTCCCAAGACATGCAGGGCCTTCGTACTGGATCCCAAGTAGAAAGAAGCATTACCAACTAACCTGGATAAGTGGCTGCAGAATGAGGGGGTGAGCAGAAGGACCAATTACAGCCACACTCAGTGACTACTGATTCTGTCCTCCTGCACATACCCCCACTCTGCAGCGCCATACAACCCCAGCAAAGCCCCTGCGTCTCTGATTATGTACACCACGGGTAGGCTGCTGCACAATATGTCACTGATAAATACAGTTGTGCAACAGCTAGATGATATGGAAAACATGCACCAAAGTGGACCCCCGGGGGCTGGATTTCAAATTCTCCCTTCTAAGTGACATACATCAGATGTGGTCTCATCCCAGCAGATGGAGCGCACTAACAGGGATTGTCCAGATTTGTAGGAATATCTTTGTGCAGCTACAGTTTGTGTACATAGCTTTATAGAGCTGCAGCAAAGCTAATAAGCCACAAAACAATACAAGAGAAGATGGAATGGGGACTTTCTGCCTAAATGCTATTACCTTCTTGGTAGAAAAGCAATGCAGTGCCACCAAGGACCTGTCATGGAACCAGCTCCTCCTCCAATCTCAGCAATACAGGGCAATGTATTCCTACCACAAGATGGGAACAGATCACTTGCAAAACCAAGTAAAATATGTCACCCCACGCTGGGTGGGATTACAGTAAAAATCCACATAAAGTTGAAGAAAGAACGCGCTGAGCATTTTAAAAACATGAGACGCCTGTTATGGAGAATACAGAATGTTTTATGCAGTACCAGCTGTTTCTCTGGCTGATATGTCAGTAGCTAGGAACGCTCAGACCAGGAACCTTTCTAGTACAGTACTTGTGCATCCAAAGATGCAACACCCAGTCCACTCAGCTACCTGTATGTGGCCATACCCCTGTAGGCTGGAGGGAGGAAGGTAGCATATATATTACTGATTCAGGTTTGGACAAGTATGCAGTGTGTATTTATTATTTCCAGCCTCCATATGTGATCTTCTGTCCCTAAACCAGTGACACGTACAGCAGGATGAGGAGGAGTTTTTGCCCTATCCCACGTTCTAAACACTGCAGATATTGCTGTAGTCACTTGGTAGCGGTTTTAACAACCTCAGTGAATCAGAAGCCTGAAGGCCTCAATGGAGACTTTTCAGAATGAAGGGTGTGTATGGCTATCGAGATGTAGTTATAATGTCAGCACCACAATGTTGACAGTTATGTAGTTGAAATGTTGACGCAGAACATGTAGGCATCTGCAGAATGCAGACGTGAAAGGCTGACATTCAGCGCGACCTGGCCCCAAAGGGTTAGGGAGAGGGTGAGGTTTAGGTTAGGTTCTAGGGAGAGGGTGAGGTTTAGGTTACAGGAAGGGAGGTTATGGTAGAGGACTAGGGGGAAGGTTAGGCTACAAGAGTGGAAGTTAGGGTAGGGCACTAGGGGAGGATTAGGCCATAGGAGGAAAGGGTTTAGGTTAAGCCATAGGGAGAGTTCAGGGTTAGGCTGCAGGAGGGGAGGTTAGGGTTGGGCACTAGGGGGGAAGGTTAGGCTACAAGAGTGGAAGTTAGGGTAGGGCACTAGGGGAGGATTAGGCCATGGGAGGAAAGGGCTTAGGTTAAGCCATAGGGAGAGTTCAGGGTTAGGCTGCAGGAGGGGAGGTTAGGGTTGGGCACTAGGGGGGAAGGTTAAGCTACAAGAGTGGAAGTTAGGGTAGGGCACTAGGGGGAGGGTTAGGCCATGGGAGGAGAGGGCTTAGGTTAAGCCCTAGGGAGAGTTGAGGGTTAGGCTGCAGGAGGGGAGGTTAGGGTTAAGCTGGCCAAATACCCGACCAACAAGTTGGCTGATTGGAATGAAAATCTGGTAAGATATGGTAGCAAATGACAATCAGCAATTTGCTTCCAAACACCAGAAAATAGACAAAACCTGTCGATCAGACAAGTTGTTCAAATCAGATATAAGCAATTTGTCTGAATGACTGTTTTCTGGCTATGGGAGCAAATAGCTGATTGGAATGAAAATCTGGAAATGGTAGGAGCAAATGACAACCAGCCAAATAGTTGGATTGTTAGAGGAAAGGTGGTCTGGTGTATGGCCAGCTTTAGGCACTAATGGGAGGGGATGTTAGGGTTAGGCTCTAGGTGGAGGGTTAGTCATACAGTATCCGGATGATATGTCGACAGTCAATACCATAAGGTCAACGGCTACAAAAGGTCGAAAGATGAAAGTTTAAATGGTCACCATGACAATGGTCAACACAAGTTTTTTGAGGTTTATTACATGTTTTACCAACATTTCCTTGATTTACTATCCATGTGAACTATGTGGTTGGGAACAGGAACCTGTGAGCGCAGATAGTAGCAGACCAAGCCACCTTGGCCATGGCTGGCCGAGCAAAGCGAGCCCGGGAGAGTACGCGTTTCCACCGATTGTGGTCACATACAGTGCATCCGGAGAGTATTCACAGCACTTCACTTTTTCCACATTTTGTTATGTTACGGCCTTATTCCAAACTGGAATAAATAAAAAAATTTCCCTCAAAATTCTACACACTATACCCCATAATGAAAAAGTATTTTTGAAAATGTATTAAAAATAATAAAACTAAGAAATCACATGTATATAAGTATTCACAGCCTTTGCTCAATATTTTGTTGATGCACCTTTAGCAGCAATACAGCCTTCACGTCTTTTTGAATATGATGCCACAAGCTTGGCACACCTATCTTTGGGCAGTTTCACCCATTACTCTTTGCAGCACCTCTCAAGCTTCATCAGGTTGGATGGGAAGCGTCGGTGCACAGCCATTTTCAGATCTCTCCAGAGATGTTCACTCGGATTCAAGTCTGGGTTCTCGCCCGGCCACTCAAGGACATTCACAGAGTTGTCCTGAAGCCACTCCTTTGATATCCTGGTTATGTACTTAGGTTCATTTTCCTGCTGAAAGATGACCTGTCGCCCCAGTTTGAGGTCAAGAGCGCTCTGGAGCAGGTTTTCATCCCCGATGTCTCTGTACTTTGCTGCATTCATCTTTCCCTCTATCCTGACTAGTCTCCCAGTTCCTGCCGCTGAAAAACATCCCCACAGCACGATGCTGCCACCACCATGCTTCACTGTAGGGATGGTATTGGCCTGGTGATGAGCGGTGCCTGGATTCCTCCAAACATGACGCCTGGCATTCACGCCAAAGAGTTCAATCTTTGCCTCATCAGACCAGAGAATTTTGTTTGTCATAGTCGGAGAGTCCTTCAGGTGCATTTTGGCAAACTCCAGGTGGGCTGCCATGTGCTTTTTACTAAGGAGTGGCTTCCGTTTGGCCACTCTACCATACAGGCCTGATTGGTGGATTGCTGCAGAGACGGTTGTCCTTCTGGAAGGTTCTCCTCTCTCCACAGAGGAATGCTGTAGCTCTGACAGAGTGACCATCAGGTTCTTGGTCACCTCCCTGACTAGAACCCTTCTCCCCCGATCGCTCAGTTTAGACGGCTAGCCAGCTCTAGGAAGAGTCCTGCTGGTTCTGAACTTCTTCCATTTACAGATGATAGAGCCCACTGTGCTCATTGGCACCTTCAGCAGCTATTTTTCTGTACCCTTACCCAGATTTGTGCCTTGAGACAATCCTGTCTCAGAGGTCTACAAATAATTCCTTTGACTTCATGCTTGGTTTGTGCTCAGACATGCACTGTCAAGTGTGGGACCTTATATAGACATGTGTGTGCCTTTCCAAATCATGTCCAATCAACTGAATTTACCACAGGTGGACTCCAATCAAGCTGTAGGAATATCTCAAGGATGATCAGTGGAAACAGGGTGCACCTGAGCTCAATTTTGAGCTTCATGGCAAAGACTGTGAATACTTATGTACAGGTGATTTCTTAGTTATTTACTTTTAATAAATTTGCAAAAATCTAATAAAAAACTTTTTTCACATGGTCATTATGGGGTATTGCGTGTACAATTTTAAGGGAAAAGTGAATTTATTCCAGTTTGGAATAAGGCTGTAACATAACAAAATGTGGAAAAAGTGAAGCGCTGTGAATACTTTCCGGATGCACTGTATGATGAAACATACAAAATCACACCCAAAAAAAAACATTAAAAACTTGTGTCAACAATTCTCATGTCAACATTTTGTCTGTCCATCTTACCCAATGTCTACCTTTTACCTTGTGACCTATTGTCCCTGTCGACATAATGCATGTCACCCATATGAGGTCAACATAATGACTGTCACCCATATGAGGTTGACATAATGACTGTCTACCTAGACACTGTAGATCTTCTATACCCCACTCAGTCATAATTACCGCCATAAAAGCTGCAGGATAAGCTCTAGGGAGAGGCTGAGGTTTAGGAAGTTAGGGTAGAGCACTGGGGGGAAGGGGTGGTTAGGATACGGGAGGGAAGGGTGAGGCTAAGGGTGGAGAGGGTTAGGGTTTTCAGGTTTAAAAAATATGCCACACCCTTGGGGGAGTCATGCTTCGTAAAGGATTTGGGAAGCCACTCAGAAATTTCTGAAAATATCATTACATTGTTTCAGAAACATAATTTTACCTATAACTTAGGTTGGACCATTAATGATGATGATCATCAATTTACACAATGCAACAAACTATGTCACTTGGGAGAGTCCAAATTGTATATATTGGCAAGCACAAAGCGTACACAACACAACAAATACGTACCAGACTTGATGCTGCAGAATACCTACTGTAGGGACTGATGGCGGCCTTACTAATCAGAGACCCAGCTATGACATTGAGTGGTGTCCGTATACATTTACTGACAGTCATAAGTCAGCTTTCTGCCAGAACAACAGGACCAAGAACATCCCACGATAAACGGTCACAGAAATTTACATGCAGCAGAGAAACGGTTTTAGATCGAAGGAAAAATCTGGACCCTCTAATTATCTGCTAATATCTTCCATCTAATACCTATCAAAGACTCAGAGGGTGAGATTTAGAAATTGTTAAGATACAAAGAAAAAGGTACAAAAAAAAATTCTCATTAGGCGCACTTCAACCGTGCATTAATATCTATTTAAATGGATGTTTTGAAAAGTTGTACATTCTAAAATAACATTATTTAAATGAAATGGGTATTTAACTACAGTACAGTAAATTGCTTTTAGGCTCTCGGAAAAATACTAATATAAAGAGGTAAAAGGAGTACAATTTCAGGCCCTGTATGAGAAATAGGGGTCTATTTACTAAGCCTAGGTGTTTAATTCAAATCACTGTATTGAAGAAGTCATCTCAGATTTTGCAGCTCTCTAGAAGAATATTGGTAGTAAACACTTTGCCTTGGTTTGCTTCTTCAAGCTGCTATTCATGATTTACAGTTCTGCACATGATGTGACAAACTTTCTGCTCAACAAGAAGTTTGTCCTTCCAGACCTCGCCTCAGGACATACACTTTACACTTTGACAGGTGTATCGCTCCAGTCACAATCTCCTGGCAACCACAGTCGCATGGCACATGAGCAGAGGCTTTGGAATGTCCCGCTGCGATCAGCAAAATGGTAGATTGTACTAATACTTGCCAGATGTTTGGGCCTCAATTGGAGAAAGTGATGAGAGAAAGACCGTTGGGAGGGGGGAGAGAGAGAGAGAGAGAGAGAGAGAGAGAGAGAGAGAGAGAGAGAGAGAGAGAGAGACAGGGAAGGAGGGACAGAGATGAGACAGGCAGGGAGGCTGAAAATGAGAGAAAAAGAAAGATGGGGAACAGAGATGAGAAAGAGGCTAGGGGAGGGTGGAAAGAGAAGTGAGTCAGTTGGGGCAGGAGGGACTGAGATTATAGAGATAGTGGGACAGAGATGGGAAGGTGACAGAGAGAAAAAAAAAGCTGCAAGTCTGGCCTTTACAGCTAGCAACCCAGCTCCAAAGTACTACGTATATTCATACTGTATGCGTATATTACAGATTGCTACTGAAAGGTAGTAAAGACACCTGGACTATTATCCCAGTGACATCAGAATGACATCATGGAAATCCCAATGCAAACACACTGTTTCTCAGACTTAGCGCTGATTACTGCTCTTGTGAACAGGAAATGGATTGAACGATTCCGGGTCACAGTGCTGGCTATTTTGCCAGGACATTTACATTAATCATAGGCGGCTAGACAGCAACTGGCACACATTACTGGAATATGTACTGCTAGTTATCACTTCCCTAGCCAGGAAAGCCATCAAAATAGTTTATGGCTGATAAAAAACATTTTCTAGTGGTCTCTCTCCACCTGCATTAGACCGCTGCAGTTCCTCACAGATAGATAAGAGGCATCTATACATTCTAAAGCTCTGTACAGTTTATTTTCTCAGGAAAGAACATTCTCTGAGATTGCACCTTAGTCTGAGAGATGTACGATAGTATAAGGACTGATTGGATTCAGCAATTACCAAAGATGTGCAATGATTAATGCTCCAATAGCTTAGTGGAATGTATAGCCTGGTAGTGAGTACGGTGCCTGATGCTGGGGTTCTCTAAGCATTTTCATTCCATTTGTCTGTTTCAATTTAGGAGAGATTGTGACAACTCGGCTAACCAGCTACTGAGCAGACACTGCTGTCCAGACTTAATTCTGAGGAGAGAACTGTACATGGCTGAATGACAGGAGGCTCCCAGATGACGGACCTTCCATCTGCAGCGCTCAGTCACTGCGCACAGAGCCACACTTATAAAACCAGCAAAGCTGCATTTATTCTGCAAGATCAGGTGAAATCTGCGCAGACTAAGGAAACCTTATAAAGGCAATGAGGTGTGCGATGTACTGGAAGTGTTGTGCATACATGGGAAATAATGTGCAGCTCTACCCTCCAGAGTCCTGTGCACATTATACAGCACCTTCCTGATAATATATTCCAGCACATTATATAAATAGCACAGTGGGATCACTCCCACCTATTACGTCACCGGGAGCAAGAAATGCAAAATGGGGAAAACACACACAAAGTTAATTATAAATATTGCACACTTTAATACAAGAGCACGCTCTGCAGGATGTCGCTTTTCCTCCCTGTGATGGCTTTATAAATTGCTCTTCGTCTAAGATCATTAGCGGTCCGAAATGTACCTGATGGTCTCTCCAGCTGTTATGACAAAGTTATATTAAAGTCACCTGTAAACACAGCTTTAAAGGGAAATTATGCTGAAACTTTGTATATCTATCTACATACATATATAAATAACTTTGTCCTGTATGTATGTGTATGTATATATATATATATATATATATATATATATATATATACCGTATATACTCGAGTATAAGTCGACCCGAATATAAGCCGAGATACCTAATTTTACCACAAAAAACTGGGAAAAATTACTGACTCGAGTATAAGCCTAGGGTGGGAAATGTACGGTGCCAGGGGTTTTCATGCTCAGGGTGTCATGCTCGTTGCCAGGGGTTTCATGCGGTAGGTGTTATGCTTGTTGCCAGGGGGTTATGCTTGTTGCTAGGGTTGTGCCCCCAGTGCCACATATACCCCCAGTAACAGATATCCCCCCACAGTGCCAGATAAAAACATGCCGCCGTTGCTTTGCCCCCAGTAGTTATGCCCCTTCTTTGCCCCCAGTAGTTGTGCCCCCTCTTTCATTGCCCCCAGTAGTTATGCCCTCTCTTTCTTTGCCCCCAGTAGTTGTGCCCCCTTTCATTGCCCCCAGTAGTTGTGCCCCCTTTCATTGCCCCCAGTAGTTGTGCCCCCTTTCATTGCCCCCAGTAGTTGTGCCCCCTTTCATTGCCCCCAGTAGTTGTGCCTCCTTCTTTCTTTGCCCCCTGTTGCAGTGCCCCCTTCTTTCTTTGCCCCCTGTTGCAGTGCCCCCTTCTTTCTTTGCCCCCTGTTGCAGTGCCCCCGTCGCCGCTTACAAACACACAAACACACACAAAAACAATACTTACCACTGCCCCGCTCCTGCTTCCCGACCGCTTCTTCTGCTGCTGCGCTGCTCCACTCCGTCCGTCCGCTCGCTCCGTCCGTCCGTCCGCCCGCTCCGTCCGGCCGCCGCTCTGTCCGGCCGCCCGCTCCCCGGCACCCGATCATCTCTATGGGAGAGACGTCATGACGTCTCTCCCATAGCAACGCGCACAGACACTAGAGGTCAATAATGACCTCTAGTGTCTGTCCTGGAGCCGGCTGCAGCGGACGCCCACACAGCCCACGGCGTCTGCTGCAGCCATTGACTCGAGTATAAGCCGAGGGGGGCTTTTTCAGCATAGAAAAATGTGCTGAAAAAGTCGGCTTATACTCGAGTATATACGGTATATATATATATACGGTATATATATATATATACGGTATATATATATATATATATATATATATATATATATATATATATATAAAGACACCTGTAAACACAGCTTTAAAGGGAAATTATGCTGAAACTTTGTATATCTATCTACACACACACACACACACATATATATATATAAAAAAAATAACTGTCATGTATGTGTATATATATATATATATATATATATTTATATTAAAGTCACCTGTAAACACAGCTTTAAAGGGAAATTATGCTGAAACTTTGTCTATCTATCTACACACACACACACACACACACTAGCTGAATATTTTAATATTGATATAATTTAAAGAATAATATAATTTAATTAATTTAATTTAAATAAGATAATGGCAATCTTTGTCAGGCCGCACCTCTGGGCTTCCCTGGAATGATGCTGTCAAAATGCTGGTACTGAGGAGAATAATCCGCCTCCTTCTCTGCCCCGTCCCGCCTCTGATGCTGCTCTGCTCAGTGCTGTAACTGCTGGTGCTGAGGAGAATAACCCGCCTCCTTCTCTGCCCCGTCCCGCCTCTGATGCTGCCCTGCTCAGTGCTGTACATGCTGGTGCTGAGGAGAATAATCCTCCTCCTTCTCTGCCCCGTCCCGCCTCTGATGCTGCCCTGCTCAGTGCTGTAACTGCTGGTGCTGAGGAGAATAATCCGCCTCCTTCTCTGCCCTGTCCCGCCTCTGATGCTGCTCTGCTCAGTGCTGTAACTGCTGGTGCTGAGGAGAATAATCCGCCTCCTTCTCTGCCCTGTCCCGCCTCTGATGCTGCCCTGCTCAGTGCTGTAACTGCTGGTACTGAGGAGAATAATCCGCCTCCTTCTCTGCCCCGTCCCGCCTCTGATGCTGCTCTGCTCAGTGCTGTAACTGCTGGTGCTGAGGAGAATAACCCGCCTCCTTCTCTGCCCCGTCCCGCCTCTGATGCTGCCCTGCTCAGTGCTGTACATGCTGGTGCTGAGGAGAATAATCCTCCTCCTTCTCTGCCCCGTCCCGCCTCTGATGCTGCCCTGCTCAGTGCTGTAACTGCTGGTGCTGAGGAGAATAATCCGCCTCCTTCTCTGCCCTGTCCCGCCTCTGATGCTGCTCTGCTCAGTGCTGTAACTGCTGGTGCTGAGGAGAATAATCCGCCTCCTTCTCTGCCCCGTCCCGCCTCTGATGCTGCCCTGCTCAGTGCTGTACATGCTGGTGCTGAGGAGAATAATCCGCCTCCTTCTCTGCCCCGTCCCGCCTCTCATGCTGCCCTGCTCAGTGCTGTAACTGCTGGTGCTGAGGAGAATAATCCGCCGCCTTCTCTGCTCCGCCCCGCCTCTGATGCTGCCCTGCTCAATGCTGTAACTGCTGGTGCTTAGGAGAATAATCCGCCTCCTTCTCTGCCCCGTCCTCCTCTGATGCTGCCCTGCTCAGTGCTTAGGAGAATAATCCGCCTCCTTCTCTGCCCTATCCCGCCTCTGATGCTGCCGCGCTCAGTGCTGTAACGGCTGGCGCTGAGGAGAATAATCCGCCTCCTCCTCTGCCCCGTCCCGCCTCTGATGCTGCCCTGCTCAGTGCTGTACATGCTGGTGCTGAGGAAAATAATCCGCCTCCTTCTCTGCCCCGTCCCGCCTCTGATGCTGCCCTGCTCAGTGCTGTACATGCTGATGCTGAGGAGAATAATCCGCCTCCTTCTCTGCCCCGTCCTGCCTCTGATGCTGCCCTGCTCAGTGCTGTAACTGCTGATGCTGAGGAGAATAATCCGCCTCCTTCTCTTCCCCGTCCCACCTCTGATGCTGCCCTGCTCAGTGCTGTAACTGCTGGTGCTGAGGAGAATAATCCGCCTCCTTCTCTGCCCCTGCCCTGCTCAGTGCTGTAACTGCTGGTGCTGAGGAGAATAATCCGCCTCCTTCTCTGCCCCGTCCCGCCTCTGATGCTGCCCTGCTCAGTGCTGTACATGCTGGTGCTGAGGAGAATAATCCGCCTCCTTCTCTGCCCCGTCCCGCCTCTGATGCTGCCATGCTCAGTGCTGTAACTGCTGGTGCTGAGGAGAATAATCCGCCTCCTTCTCTGCCCCGTCCTGCCTCTGATGCTGCCCTGCTCAGTGCTGTAACTGCTGGTGCTGAGGAGAATAATCTGCCTCCTTCTCTGCCCCGTCCCCCCTCCGATGCTGCCCTGCTCAGTGCTGTAACTGTTGGTGCTGAGGATAATAATCCGCCTCCTTCTCTGCCCTGTCCCGCCTCTGATGCTGCTGCGCTCAGTGCTGTACATGCTGGTGCTGAGGAGAATAATCCGCCTCCTTCTCTGCCCCGTCCCGCCTCTGATGCTGGTGCTGAGGAGAATAATCCGCCTCCTTCTCTGCCCCGTCCCGCCTCTGATGCTGCCCTGCTCAGTGCTGTAACTGCTGGTGCTGAGGAGAATAATCCGCCTCCTTCTCTGCCCCGTCCCGCCTCTGATGCTGCCCTGCTCAGTGCTGTAACTGCGGGTGCTTGTGGAGAATTATCCGCCTCCTTCTCTGCCCCGTCCTGCCTCTGATGCAGCCCTGCTCAGTGCTGTAACTGCGGGTGCTTGTGGAGAATTATCCGCCTCCTTCTCTGCCCCGTCCTGCCTCTGATGCAGCCCTGCTCAGTGCTGTAAATGCTGGTGCTGAGGAGAATAATCCGCCTCCTTCTCTGCCCCGTCCCGCCTCTGATGCTGCCCTGCTCAGTGCTGTAACTGCGGGTGCTTGTGGAGAATTATCCGCCTCCTTCTCTGCCCCGTCCTGCCTCTGATGCAGCCCTGCTCAGTGCTGTAAATGCTGGTGCTGAGGAGAATAATCCGCCTCCTTCTCTGCCCCGTCCCGCCTCTGATGCTGCCCTGCTCAGTGCTGAAAATGCTGGTGCTGAGGAGAATAATCCGCCTCCTTCTCTGCCCCGTCCTGCCTCTGATGCTGCCCTGCTCAGTGCTGTAACTGCGGGTGCTTGTGGAGAATTATCCGCCTCCTTCTCTGCCCCGTCCTGCCTCTGATGCTGCCCTACTCAGTGCTGTAACTGCTGGTGCTGAGGAGAATAATCCGCCTTCTTCTCTGCCCCATCCCTCCTCTCCTTGCTTAGCTGCGACACTAAAGTATGCCTTTGCACTCACCCGTGTGTGCCTCTGCCCTTACCCGTAGGTGCCTCTGCTCCTACCCGTACACCTCTGCCCCTACCAGTGTGTGCATCTGCCCTTACCCATAGGTGCCTCTGCTCCTACCCGTATGCCTATGTCCCTACCCATGTGTGCCTGTATCCTTACTTGTGGGTGCCTCTGCCCCTTCCCGTGGATGCCTGTATCCTTACCTGTGGGTGCCTCTGCCCCTACCCGTGTGTGCCTGTATCCTTACCTGTGGGTGCCTCTGCCCCTACCCGTGTGTGCCTGTATCCTTACCTGTGGGTGCCTCTGCCCCTACCCGTGTGTGCCTGTATCCTTACCTGTGGGTGCCTCTGCCCCTACACGTGGGTGCCTCTGTGTAAATTGCTCCAGGCATTCCAGATTTATGCCGAAAACTATTGATTTTTACATGTCACCCCCTTCCCACCCCCACCCCCACCCCTAGGGGTGCTAGGGGTGTTTTACCCCCACATAATTATTCACAGATTGTAAGTCATATGTGTACCAAGTTTTGTGTAAATTGCTCCAGGCATTCATGAGTTAAGCCCAAAACTATGGATTTTTACATGTCACCCCCTTCCCACCCCCACCCCTAGTATTTACCCCCACAGTATTTCTTTCAAGATTATAAGACATGTGTACCAAATTTGGTGTAAATTGCTCCAGGCATTCCAGAGTTATGCTGGAACATACATACATACACATAGATAGATAGATAGATAGATAGATAGATAGATAGATAGATAGATAGATAAATCTTTCTTTACTGAACCCCAAAACGCCCTACACTAAAACAAGAGCTACCTAACTAAACACATCCCAAATCCTCTACCCTGTCTTATGCCTACCCAAAACTCCCTCATAGACTACAGCAGAAAAGCATCCTCACAATTGGTGGCAGCAGTGGGATCACTCAGTCCCAGTTTACCCTGGGTAAGGCTGCGAGAGGTGTCAGCGGAGGGCACCCAAGAGCCTTGTAAACAGCTTGGCACACAGTAGCCAGGTATCTTGCTGAAAAGTTGTTGGTACGTTTGGAAAGTCAGCAGTATGGAGGTGTACAAAAACCTCAACAAGAGATTCCTGCATATGGTCTGTCGAGCGCGAGGTATTAAGGTGACCGCAACAGATGAAAAGGAATCCCTAATTGCAAAATTGCTGCAATGGGATCAAGAACACCCTTGTGATGAGGAGGAGGATTCTGAGGAGTCAGATGAGGAGGAAGTGACGGAATGGTTGAGACCTTCAGCCGGGACATTCGATGCCAGTAACCGCAGGAATAGCGGAGGATCGGAGGTGGGATCCCGAGGGTTAGTACAACCCGGTCTGAAAGCCCTTGGAGAGGGGAAGGTTGGAGAAACGTTTGAAATGGACACCGGAGGTATTACAGGCCCGTCTAGAAGCGCTGGGAGATGGCGCGACACCCGAGGATCAGATGTGGGTAATAAAGGAGGTGCTGGGATTACCAGACGACAGTCCTACAGTGCGGACTCTTGCACCAGCAGCCACCATTCTACAGACTGCCCTGTCCCATCAGGATGTGCCCCTGAGAAGTTGTCAGCGACGCACCCTGGCGCCTGAAGTTTCCTACAGAGGAGATTCGCAGAGCCAGCGACTGGGTCAGAGGATGGATAGCTCCAGCAGTCAGCTGATGGAATCCACACTGAGATGGCATGAGCAGACCAGGGAGCAGGTCGTGCTGGACTACCCCGTGAGACAGTGGTGTCTGGGTCATACCAAGCAGGTAAGTGCAGTGAATGCTACCCTGCACTACCCTATACCAGGAAATTCCGAGGAAATTATGAGTTGTGTATCTGCTAAGCTTTTAGCTGTCCCGTGTGCTATACTGGGGGAGGCTACTGAAAATGAGAAGGAAGTGGGGTCTGTCATTCAGACACCCCAGGAGGAGATGCACTATGCCTTCCCATTTGCAGAGGTGGAAGATGGGGATCTAATAACCAGCTGTGAAGAGAGCTACAAGGACTGTGTGGAAGAGGATATCTCTGTGAGGGCAGCAATAGGTGGTAATGTCCCAGCTATAAGCATGGTTAGTGCAGACAGTGTCTCACTTCAGGCTGATCAGCATATTCAGCTGAGGGAGGCCTATTGTGTAGCAATGTCCATGGCTGCCCCAGTTATTTTATCAGGAAAGAATGTTCATGAAGTGCCCAGTGAATCCCCAGCTACTGTATCTTTCCCAGAAGATTCTGGAGGTCTATTCCCATTCAGTGAACTTGATGATAATGAGCTGCAGTCAGAATGCCAGAACCTGTCCTGTGACTCAGAGAGAACCCAGGTATCAGAGATGGTGAAAATAACATCAGCACAAGAGCTGGAAGGGAACATGTTGCTGTACTCTAAGGCGCCTGAATGTGTTTTGGACTGGCATTGTGTGCAAGGTGAAATGACTGACTCTAACCAGGACAATGATGTTCAGCCAGGACATGTAACAGTGAATGCAGTGAATGGAGAAGATAATGCCACTGTCCCTGTGAACCTACATCCATGTTCCAGTACAACCATGGTCAAGTTGGTGGGTACCCACAAGGGAGCTGAGCAGATTGTATTCCAGGTCAAAGCATACAAGACTCGGAGAGGAATCCCACAAGTTATCCAGCCAGCCAGGCTGGAGGAGGCATTTACCCAGGATAGCACAGAAGAAACTTCTGGCATGGAGGAATCCCCATTGTGCCTTGGCAATAACCATACCTGTGGTTCATGTTTGGGGGAGGTAAGCCACTGCCCTGATGCACCAGAGGTGATGGAAGTGGGGTTCCCAGGGAATACTTTGGGGAGGGATAGTGAGGGCCCCAGATATCAGATTTTGTTTACGGAGGAAAACTGCGTCGATCTGAAATATGAGGCTACCCAATTGGGTGTAGGGGAATTATTAAGTCCCCTGGCTCAGTTATTGGACCTGCTGAAATACACTGTTGCACAGGCTGTTAGCCCAACCCAGCGACTGTCTCCAAATGGGACTGTGATTAATGTATTTGGATGAGGCACCGGGGGGAAATACAAGAACTATGGACTGCTGATCACGTTTCCACCGGACCCTGGTAAGCCTCTATTGATTTATGTATTGTGGCCCACGCACCTGCCAGACCGGGGAAAGAAATCCTCACACCAGCCTTGTGACAATGGTTATGGGTTTTATACATGGAACGCTTGTGGGCTCTATACCAAAAGTAAAATGCCAGCCCCAAAACCACCAGACCCACAAGATAATCCAGTCAATAACTGTTATGATGGGGCCCAGACTGTCTGAGAGTGCCACTGCTCTCTGCAAGCTTAAGCTACCCCAAGATACAGGGCTAGAAAGTAGGGGAAGGTAATGTAATGACACAGCCGAGCGTCGTGTCACACAGTCGTAAAATACACGCGGTTACTTTCCTAGCCCTGGTCCTACCCATGGACTCCACTAATTGCCGATATGTTATTAATTATATGCTAGGCAATATTGTATTGTGTTATTATATTGATCAGTTATATTTATCTGTTATATTGTAAACATGTATTTTATTTGGTTATACGGTGTTCAATGTGTGTAATTATTAACAGGAATAAGTCTATGCCAGAGTGTTATTTAACATGGTAAACAATTCATTGTAATGTAGTCCCCTAGCCATACTTACTGATATTCTGGCTGCTCTCTGCAGGAGAGAGCAGCCAGGTCGGCTCAGCGGGCGGGCAGGGGAGGCCGTGCTGTAAAGGAGGGGGTGGCCGGAGGCGGGACGGGGGCGAATCAAGGGCGGGACGGGGGCGGAGCAAGGGCGGGGTCACAGTGACACCTTTAAGCCCCCCCGCTCTGTAATGCCGCGATCACCGGCATTACACTGCAGGGGGCGTGGCTATGTCACGATTCAGCAAGAATCGTGTCATCGACTGCCCGGACCGCCCACTTTACACACTAAGTGGGCGGACGGGCAGGGGGGACCCCGCAAATCGGGAGACTTGCCTGTTCTTCGGGGGGCCGGGAGGGTCACCCGATTTTCGGGAGCCTCCCGGCCATTCCGGGAGAGTAGGCAAGTATGCCCCTAGCTGTACAATCAGATGTGATTAGGATGAGTAGGTTCAGTAGTAAATAGGTTATGTATGGAGCCTGCAGGTAATCTGATCACATACACTCCATTGTGTACAGGAGCGCAGACACCTCGTCTCCTCTGTGACCTCCTGACTGACCAGCTTGTGTGATGAATAGACAGGGGAGGATATAACAAGAGTGAGCTCTTCTGGTGAGGGAGAGATCTATACAGAAGGTCAGAGAGAGTGGATGTACCTCTGGAGTGGAGACACTGACTAGGCATTGCGGTGCCGTCAGTGGCAAAGGGCACTGTGAGAGCTGGTATCCCAGACCAGGGGACACAGAACTACTGCTGGCATGTGACATCAGGAGACTGTAATTCTAAACTACTGTGGGGACTTAGTAAGTGAGATACCATCCTGGCATGTAATAGTTACTGTTTTGTGTACTGTGTGTGTATATTTACAATAAAGGGCATTTGCCACTTTACTAAACAGTTTACCTGAGTGATCAGAGAATCCGTATCCTCACAATGACCAAACAGGAAGTGGAAAGAAAAAACTGACAGTTTAAACTTTAGATGTCTCCCAATTTTTTGCCGAGCGACAGTTCTACATGTCCATGCCAAGTTTCAGCTCAGTACGTCTTTTTCCATTAATATACGTCTTATTCACAAAATATACGTTATTTTAAGAACTTATCGTTGATAACAGGATAACAATGGGATATGATGACGCGACAGCGGATTTGCACCAAACAGTCAATGCTTTCAGCCTCCCAGCATGCAACGGGCTCGTCCATATATCCCCGCTTCCTGGCTCAGGCAAATCAGTTGTTTTTCCAAAGCTCAAGGCAGGAGCATCATAGAGAGCCTTTCTAATCACCCTGGGTAATAGTGCAATTGATGTAAACACAAAGGCCAAATTAAAGTCCCATCTCACTGACAGGGCATCCACAAAGATCGCTTTGGGATCCTTTGTTCTTGACTCATATGTGAGAACTTTGTTGTTCTGACGGGACGCCATGAGATCTATCTCCGGCAACCCCCACCTGTCGACCAGGATCTGGAAGACCTCGGGGTGTAAAGCCCATTAATTTACATGAATGGCGTGTCGACTGAGAAAATCCGCTTCCCAATTTAGGACTCCCAGAATGAACACTGTGGACAAGGCTGGATGATGAAGTTCTGCCCACTTTAACGTGTGACTTACCGCCTTCATTGCTTTCTGGCTACGAGTTCCTCTCTGATGATTGAGGTACGCTACTGCCGTCGCACTGTCCGAGTGGATCTGAACTGGTTTCCCCTGAAGGATGTCCTTTGCCTGTATCAGAGCCATGTATATGACCTGGAGTTTCAATATATTTATTGGCAGACAACTTTCTTCCTTGGTCCACTGCCCCTGGAAACAAATCCTTCCTGACACCGCTCCTAGCCCTGAAGGCTGGCATCCGTTGTCAGAATGTCCCAATCTGATATCCAAAAGGGTCTTCTTTTGTTCAGATGGGATGTCTGTAGCCACCAGGCTAATGGCCTCCTTACTTTCAGAGTAAGGACCATAATCTGCATTTTTATTGTCTGATGAAAACCATTCCATTTGGAAAGGACCAGACGTTGCAGAGGCCTCGAATGAAACTGAGCATAATCTACCATGTCGAATGTTGACACCATCAATCCCATCACACGCATTGCTGCATGAATGTATACCTTTCAACTGTGTAGCAGCTCCTAAATCCTTGACTGAACCTTGGATATTTTGTTCAGAGGTAAAAGTTACTCTCTAAAGACTCAAATCCAATACAGCCCCCAAGTGAGACATCTGCTGTGACGGAACCAGAGACGATTTTGCCCAATTTATGAGCCAAGCTATTGTCTGTTGCAGATGACACAGAAGCAATTCCTGAGACTGTGCCATCAGGCTGATGGCTTATCTTCTGATTTAGAAGCCGGTCCTCTTTGTAGCCCAATGCTTTTTAGTCTTACCAAACTTGTTATATTGAGACTTTTTGCAATCACCTTTTCCTTTTGCTTTCCCTTGAGACCGATAGGGCTGAAAAGCTGGAATTTTAGGCTTGAATTTGTGGAAAATGTGGAAGGAAATTTCACTTACTTGGAATCTGCTTCTGATTCCAAAATACTGGTTAATTCTTTACCATAAACAATATCTTCAGAAAAAGTTAAAGACTCCAAAACCTTTTTGGATTCTGAATCAGCTTTCCATGTACGTAGCCAAACTGCTCTGCATGCGGCTACTGCTGAAACGGATGCCTGAGAGTCAATTGTACCCATATCCAAGGCTGCTTCTTCCAAAAACATTGCAGCCTGATAAGTGCAACATGGGATTTTTGCTCTCTAGATGCCACTGAAAGATCCCCTTCCAATGCATCAGCCCAGGCAGCCACTGCTATTGAAATCCAGGCTGAAGCCATGGCTGGTTTTATGATTGATAGGGTATAAATGGTTTTTAGAAAACCATCAACTCTCCTATCCGTTACATCATTTAATGATGTTGAAGGCAGAGGTAATGTAGATTTTCGCACTAATCGTACCTACTTTGGGAGCCACCTCCCTCTTTAAACAGTCCCCAGCCGGAAGAGGATAACTGGAATTCCATTTCCTTGGAATTCTAAACTTCTTATTGGGCGTAACACAAGCCTCTTGCATAATTTCCGTCACCTGTTCTGACCCAGGAAACTCAGTCCTAACTGTTTTGGGACGTTTAAACACCTGTGCCTTACATTTTAACACAGGAACTGCTGATTCTTCTAAGGACAGAATGGCTTTCATCACATTAGTTAACTCCGATATGCCCACTGAGCCGAGACCTTACTCCTCATCTTCGTATGCAGAACCGGAGTGTAAGGAGTCTTCATCCTCCGACGAATCCTCATCTGAAACATGTGTAGACTGTGAAGATGTTGTTTCATGTCTATGTAGTTTACTTACTACTGGCTTTTCAGCCTGTTTTTGTTGAGAAGCTGCTGCTTCCTCTGCTGGATGTGATAAACCCCAGGTGGAATGATGCATGTGAGGGTTCATAGTGTAACCTATTCCTGGTACAGAAGTTGGAATTATCTGCTCAGCTATACTGGATAATGTCTGTGCAAACGTAGCCCATGGGAGTTCAACTTGCACCTGTGTCTGCCTTGGATTTTTCAAGAGACTTTGGGTGAAAGCTAAAACAATATACACACCCAAACCAGATCCTGAGACCTGGTCTCTGAACCAGATCCTGAGAGGTTAACCCAGCTTTGCAAGACAAACATGCCATGAGTGTTGGTGCTGCTGTGAGTGTATTTTCCTCACCCTTGCCGCTTCTAGACATGATAAATAATCACACTTGCACAGTGTACTACACAATGTGACTGTAATCACTTTAAATTTTGTTAAAGTGACATACAATCCGACCCTACCCTGCTTTGGACCAGCATTGAGGATCGGAATAGACAGAAAAACTGACAGAATTATAGTAAAGTCAGCAATCAAACTAGCAATCAGTCACAAGTTATACATTAGTATAAAAAGCAATATGAGCACATAATCAACTACAAATACATTTCAAGCATGTAGGAGAAACATATTACTGCACTATCTTATATAGGATATAACCGTATTCAGTCGCACAGCGAAAGAAAACAACAGTAGTAATTACCAGACTCATGCATTAGGCACTTATCCAACTATTCATACTCAAAAGGTAGATAGAGACTTAGTGCTGTACTACCCGTACTCAGTAGAGTGAGATACAGGGAGACTCACTTCCGCTTTCAGGACCGATCAATACGTTAGCGAACGCTGAGTGGATCCAGACGCTAACAGTGTACACCAGGCATGTCCAAACTGCGGCCCTCCAGCTGTTGAGAAACTACACATCCCAGCATGCCCTGACACAGCTTTAGCATTCTCTGACAGCAAAACTGTGTCAGCGCATGCTGGGATAAGTAGTTTCACAACAGCTGGAGGGCCGCAGTTTGGACATGCCTGGTGTACACACTCGTGAACCTACAGTGAACTCAGACGCCCAAGTGAACACTGACGCACCAGCCACACAGCCGCCTTTTAGATACACAGCTTCTCAGACGGAAGCAGGAAAACAGTTCATGGCGGGAGACTCGGAGGAAACTGGTCATGAACTGGGGGGAGGGGCGACCAGGGGAGCATCTGACTCCCCACTGCTGACATAAACTCTTAGGGATAGCGGCCTCATACAACCCCTGGAGGCTATGATCCCTTAGGCCTAGCGCTGGTCCAGCCTAGGTGGCAGCCGCATCAGCGACTGTTTGGTAGTCTCCTCCCAAGACAGTGCGGCTGTGTCCGTGTTCCTCCTCTAAGCGGAACCGATGCCTTACCTTCTCCCTGTGCTCCGGCCACAGCCTGGTAATGTCTACTGGACTTGCTAATACATCCGACACAGACACCCGCCAAAACAGCACTGTACTCATGGGTGTTGTCGCAACCCGGCGGGAGTTGTTGGAGCGACTCTTTCTAAGGTACGTATAAGACGCTTTTTAGAAAGATCACTCAAAAAAAATATTAAGACTATATAAATTAAATAAAAAAAGCTTATGGCTGCTAAAACACAACAGCCCTTGACCATGGTCCAGCTCCTGCCGCACCTAACAAAAAACTGATTTGCCTGAGTCAGGAGGCGGGGATATATGGACGGGCCCGTTGCATTCTGGGAGGCCGAAAGCTTTGACAGTTTAGTGCAAATCCGCTGTCGCATCATTGAATTGAATTTATTATTATTAAATATTCACGTATGAACAAACAATGAGATTTCCGTATGAGTGAGACAGAATTCACAAGTACAACACCAGTAAAACACCATAAAATATTTTTAAGATATTTATAAAAGCCGTAGGAACACAGATAGACACGTAAGCAGGTACTACGCTCCTATCTACCCCCTAAACCATTAAGCATATTAATTGCCCTAGGGAAAAAACTGTGCCTCAACCGACTGGTCTTACACAACAAAGAAGGAAGGAAGCAGGGTAAATACCCCATAATTGGGGTGGGTTACGTCATTCAATATACTCCTGGCCTTCTTAAGGAGCCTCTTTTCATAAATGGATTGGATATTTGGCAATGATAAACCAACCATCATATCCCAATGTTATTCTGTGGATAACCTGTGGACCCTGCCGGAGAAACAATGGTAATGCTGGTTTCAAAGGGAAATAAGCACGATGTGTCTTTAATGTGATCATCAGTTTCCTTGGCAGACGGTCTATGGTCCTCAACCTTGTACGTTTCTTTGTGCTTCGTCAAAAGAGCTTGGACAGCACATCTTGAAACCCCACTCTACTTTGAAATCTTTGCCTGGGAGAGGCCTTGCTGATGCAGTATAACTACGTTGTGTCTTGTTGCTGTGCTCAGTCTTACCATGGTGTATGACCTGTGACATAGGGGGTCATTCTGACCCGATCACAAGCTGCAGTTTATCGCAGCGGTGCGATCGGGTCAGAACTGCGCCAGACGGCGGATTGACAGGCAGAGGCGGTCACTGGGTGGGGGGGGGAACGGCGGCTGTGTGACGTCACACGCAGCCGCTGCGGGCCAGGGAACGATGAGTAGCTCCCGACCAGCACGCTAAAGCTGCGCTGGTCGGGAGCTACTCTTGAAGTGCAAAGGCATCGCCGCTGTGGGGGGGTAGGGGGGCGGCAATGACATGCGGGGCGGGATAGCCCTGTGCTGGGCGTCCCCCCGCATGTCAGTGTGAATGATCGTATCTGTGCTAAATTTAGCACAGCTACGATCATCTCGGAATGACCCCCATAACACGGTCTTCAACAATCTCACTTTTGTAGCACAGTTTGGATGTTCCTCACCCAGTTTTAAGCCTCCAACACTACTGTTTCTGTTAATAACTAATCAACCTACATATGAAAATGATTATTATCACCTGTTTGGTATGATTGGTTAATCGTACACCCGATTGTAATCCTACGAAATCCCCGACTTGGTGCAAGTGTACCTAGAACAATTGATGCTGTTTTAAAGGTAAAAGGGTGGCCATACCAAATATTGATTTGATTTAGATCTCTCTTCTGTTCATTCACTTTGCATTTTGTTAATTGATAAAAATAAACTATTGATACTTCTACTACTCTGCTTGTGATGTGTGACATTTGTACACCTGTGTGTGACAAGTGTTACAATGCAGCGGCCGCAGCTTCTTCTCATGCCACAAAGTTCCATTGTGCTTCATCTGTGACTTTGTAAGTGTGTAACACCAATTCCTGTGCGGTATACTGTCTGTAGTACACGGTGTGTGGTATTTTGCGATGTCTGTGAATAAGATGCAAAACATTGTATGCTCCACTTGTTGGAGCGGCTCAGATGTAACTGGCGCAAAGAGAGTTAGATTTGGGAGTAAAGTGTCCAAATTCAAATCTAAACTGCAGTGTAATAACAGAGCAGCCCTGCATGTGTGGGCTACCAGTATTTACCCTGCATGCATAGACAATACATGTAATAAAACCTCCTCAGCCCCCAAGTGAGTAGAGAAGAGAGCAATTAAACACATGGGCCTATTCAATTAGGTGCAAGGTTTTGCCAGCAAAAAAAGCTGCGGATCCAATTTTGGAATAGCGCGGGTATGTGCGCTCCCAATACCCAGTGTGTCCAATTTTTTATTTTATTTTTTTAAATGGTTGCAGGTTTTTTGTAGGGTAAAATCCAGAAGAACGGAAAAACTAAATAAATGTGGCCATGGAACATCGAGTACTTACCTGTGTGTTCCGGCTCTGGTGGTCTCCAGGGCTCCCTGACACCTCTCCCCCCCCCCCCCCCCCCCCATCGTTCCACTGTGAAGAAGGATGCTAGGAGGGGAAAGGGCTGCTGGGAGATGTAGATCTCCCTGCTTTTGACACCGGACACACGCGGGGGTCACACACACATACAAGCTGAGTCACACACCTGACAAGGGGTCACTGGGGTCTCGACACACACTCACATATACTTATACACACCGCTGCTGCAGAAGACCGGGCTGTTAGGATACAGAGGAAGAAGACACCGCTTCAGTAGGTGAGTAATTAAGGACTAATTAGGCTAATTGGAAACTTCCAATTGCTTAATTAGTTATTAGGCAGGGGGGGAGGGAGGGGTGTCCAAGGGGTTCCAGAGCAAGTACCGACAATTTTTTAAAGAAAAAGACTCTCTCTGGGGGTGCGAAAAAAGATGCAGTGAATCCTTTAGAAATCTCCGGCGGCTCATGTCATAGGAAAAACCCGGCAACTGTGGGAAAAATCTCCCACCGCGGGTCTTTCAAAATTCCGTGCACAATTGAATATGCCCCACAGTGTAAGATGTAGAAGTTCCTTACTTGTGTCTAGAATCATGTTTAGGCTGATAAGACATTCAGAACAAGGCAGTATCTGAGACACCACCACCTTCACGCCGACACACAAGTGATGACTGCGGACCTACTGATACAGAGCAATTTGCATCCCGCAGTGTAAACGTCGGCCACGATTAGGAGACTCGCATCTAATGTGCTTTATTTATTCAAATGCTTTAGCTGGGGACAGAAAAACATTTTCTTTACAGGCATCCAATTAATTGGAACAAGATCAGTGTGTCGGCCCCAGCTTACAGAAGTTACAACCCGGAGAACACAGGAGCTTTCACAGCTTAACCATCTCGGTCCTGCAGCCGAGATTACATGGAAAGCTACTACAGCATCGTGCTGGGTAATGGCAAGGCTCGTCGGGGGCAGCGTGCAATCCACAATGTATATACAGCGGATCTAATAACCATTAGGTACAAGACCTGAGAGCAGTAACATAGCTGGTGTGGTGGACAGAGTAAAGGCCGCCACCATAATCCTCTTGTGTGTTGATCCAGAAGACGAAAACCAGAAGATAAGCCCGGCGAGGCAGCTGCAAAGGTGTCACTGCTCCGGCAGCCGCCACCTCTATAATGTACTCTGTAGTAATTCCAGCTACAGTATGTAATATATACTGACTGCACAGACTATACAGAGTGATGGTTGACAGGCCATCCTCACAGCCTTCAGTGGGAATAGTCCCTGTCAGTCGGCATGCGGACTGTCAGGTGATGAACCGCCAGTGATGTCACGGCGCCGGACCCAGATAATGTTGCAGTTGCTGGTGGCTTGTGATCCACGCCAGTCAGCGGCCCCAGCAGCGGTGGCTGACCTGCTGCACCCTTATGTATGCCACCCCATTGAACCGCACTGACAATGTACCAGAGACACTGGACTGCTGCGTTAACTAAACAGGAATTAGGGGTGTGGTATGCGAGATCGATCACACTTCGGTCGACAGTGTCTAGGTCAACCACTATTGGTCGATAGGGACTCTAGGATGACACGTTCTAGATCGACTTGACAGAAGGTCGACATGAGTCTTTGCATTTTTTTGGTGTCGTTTTCTCCGTACAGTGACCGGGATCCCCAATTAGTGCACCGTGTCCCCTCGCTTCGGGCAAGGTTCCCGTTCCCAATCGTAGTCCACGTGGGTCATAAAGTATGAAAGATTTTTTTTTTAAATAAATAAAAAAATGTGAAAAACTCATGTCGACAGAGTCCCTGTCGACCTACTTACAGTCGACCAATAGTGGTCGACCTAGACAGTGTCGACCTAAGTGTGGTATACCTAGAGACCGGATACCAGGAATTAGTGTTACACACGTACAAAACCACAGATGAAGCACACGAGTACCTGGCAGGAGTAAAAGCTGCAGGGGTTTACACTGGAGCCCTTGTTACACAGATTTGGTCCCGTACGCTCACAGATGGAGTGTGGTCTGTTGTAACGCACTTACAGTTGTTTATTTGTGCCAGTCACCTGGGATAAGGCTCGCTGAGAGGGATTATTTGGTGTGACTAGTCACAGTATAAAAGACACATCTGTATCACAAGTGGAATAAATGCCTCATCCTGGATTCCCTACCACTGTACACCTCATCAGATACATAGTAACGTTCAAGGAATAGACCCTGGGCAATGAGCCTTAACCTGCGCTTCTACCTAGTCACTACAGCCTACGTGACATCTATCATCCTGATATTTTACAGCAGGGAGCTCTCGGTCCCATGTAACATGCACAGATGGCTTCCAGTACAACGCAGCAACGAGCCGCCTATGGGGGAGTGTATTTTAGCTCTGCAAGTGTGCGAACGCTTTTGCAGCCGACGGCACCAAAAAGTTTTTTGCAGTTTCTGAGTAGCTCTGGACTTACTCAGCCGCTGCGGTCAGTTGACGCCCATAAACGCCCTCTTTCTGCCAATCTTCTTGCAATCGGCTGTGCGAATGGATTCTTCGTTAAATCCATCGCCCAGCAACGAACCGCTTTGTACCCGTACGACGCGCCTGTGCAAATGCGGTGCATACGCATGCGCAGTTTTGGCGAGAATTAACCTGATCGCAGCGCTGCAAAAAGTTGCTAGCGAGCGATCAACTCGGAATGACCCCCCCCCATGTAAAAGGAAAGATTTGGTCAGTAGTCCCCTGTCCAAGCGGACATTCTTCGGCCAAACTGCCTAACTGGTACCTGGGATTATCAAGCCTTACGCTACGGCACGTAACAGATATACCAGCAAACAAAACCACATCATTTTAGATGGAGGTGATGTGGGAAAAGAGGTGGGTGATAGCTGAATTGTCGCAGTAACAATATGTTGTTTAGCAGCTGTATAATAAGCCTTTTGCGCAGGCTGTACTAGTATACTTAGATCCCCATATATGCAAACCAAATACACTTTATAATTGGTGTTTTCAACATGAAACCATAGAAAACTAAAAAGACAATAAAATGATGGATCTCCCCCACACCACCAAAACATAGATGTATGCCCATTTTCCTAAATGGATAAAGTCGTCAGCGGTGCTCTATGATTTATCCCCCGGCCGAGGGAAGGAAGCTGCAGAGTACACAGACTAGATTTCCCCGAGTACATTCTTACAAGTTTATCCGGAGACTGTGACGGCTGTGTGAAGACTGTAATTATATCTTTCATGTTGGTCAGCTCATTTTGTGCATGAATAGATACTGTAATGCTTCTTACATCTGCCTGATGCTTTATGCAGGGACGTACTGGCACAAGAAGCCAATCCCCGCAGCCACGGCCTGCATTACAAGCACATACACTGACAGGCTCCCAGCAATTCCACATCACAGGCTCACGCTGAGCCGCGGCCAACAGCACAACGTTCATATTTACCGACAGGAACACACAACAGTTCCCCTGTCCTTATGGATACAGTAAGAATAGGAAAAAGGGTGCTAGTGCTCCATTAAAATGATAACAACCATAATATTCGAGCTTCTTGGCATATATTGGCCAGTATATGAGCCTGCCCACTTACTTCACCCACTGCCTCTCAGGCTTTTAAACAGGCAACCAGCACATGCTGACTGCACAAAAGGCATAGATATGATCCTTTCAATTATACAGAAAGTCAGTTTGGGGGTGAACTTTTGGGGCGTGGACCTCCCTGGATTGCTCTGGCTAGACCACTTTGGGGCATCATCACCTTACATTTATTTTTAACACCTATACTGCCTTGTGTTTGTTTTATATTTATGTCTTTTACACTTATAACACAGATCAGCTGACCTCAGTTTCTAACACTCTTTCTGTGTGATGCCCTGGGGTGGTAAGGCTAGCGTAGTTTGGGTGTGTTCTGCGCACCAGAGGTGAACCCCTATAGTGTTAGGGACCTGACGAGGTCACCGTGAAGAAGGTGGGCAGGCTCATATACTGGCCAATATATGCCAAGAACCTAGAATATTATGGATGTTATCATTTTAATGGTGTATGGTGCACCTGCACCCTTTTTGCTATGTTGTAGTACTAATTCCCAGCAAGGTAGCACATCCCATTATAAGAAGCCAGGGTGTGCAGTCCAGGCCCCTCTCCACACAGTAAGAACCCTGGGTCTTACTCCTTATCAGCCAATATCAATATAAAAGACCACTATTATTGACGATGGGATATAATAATAAGCAGAAGATGCTGTGGAATGGATGTGGGGAATGCAGAGTCAGGGTGCACACGTAAGCGTTCCTTCTAAACGCTTCTCTTTAACCAGCAGTGAGCAGAGCATTAATTACCTGAAGTGTAGGGAATATTGATCCCTAAGTAAACAATAACTCCCATCTACCTAATTCAGCTTCGATTTGTCCTAAATACTACAGCAAGACTGATCTTCTTTCCTTGCTTCATATACGCTGCACAGCTCTGCAGATTGTACGGGCTCCTTGTGTCCTGCAGAATGCATTATACATTCAATTAACCATCAAATAACACTAACCATCAGCTACACTGTTCTCAACACCACCCACCGCTTCATTCATCTAACACCTATTCTTGAAAATACTCTATCAAATGCCACCTGCTCCTCTCTCATTTCTGATAACCACCTTTCAATCATACCGGTAAAACGTTTATAGAATTTCCTGCCATGCCCAATCAGACTCTCCCTAGCCTTCAAATATTTACACTTTCTCTGGAAACAAACCACACCATAAATTACACATTTCCATACTGGCCTCTACACTACTCACACTGGTATACCCTTCACAACTACCTGTACTACTCACAGCTATACCCTCATAACTACCTGTACTACTCACACTGTCTCACCCTCACACCTACCCTACTCACACTGGTACACCCTCACACCCACCCTACTATACTACTCACACTGTTACACCCTCACCCTACTCCCACCTGTACTACTCACACCTGCCCTACACCCACTGGTACACCCTCACACCTACCCTACTCACACTGGTACACCCGCACGTCTACCCTACTCCCTACTATACTACTCACACTGGTACACCCTCACACCTACCTTACTCTCACCTTTACTAACACCGACACACCCACACCTACTCTACTCCTACCGTTACACCCTATCACCTACCCTACTCACACTGGTACACCCTCACACCTACCCTGCTGCCTACTTCCACCTGTACACTGGTACACCCTCACACCTCCCCTACTCCCACCTGTACTACTCCCACCTATATTACCCTGGTACACCCTCACACCTCCCCTACTCCAACCTCTACATCCTCACACCTGTACTACTACTCACACTGGTACACCATCACACCTACCCTACTCCCTACTATACTACTCACACTGGTACACCCTCACACCTAACTTACTCCCACCTATACTACTCATACTGGAACACCCTCACACCTACCCTACTCCCACCTATACTACTCACACTGGAACACCCTCACACCTACCCTACTCCCACCTGTACTACTCACACTAATACACCCTCACACCTCCCGTACTCCCACCTATACTACTCACACTAATACACCCTCACACCTACCCTACTCCCACCTGTACTACCCACACTGGTCCACCATCACACCTAAACTATCATATGGACAGCCAGGTGCGTGTGCAATACGTAATATTTTCTAGCCAGGATGAAACAGGAAAACGTTCTCAGTGAGGCTATATAATCTAGTCACTCTCCTATGCTGGCTGGGGCAGGGTTGGGCAACAGGCCGTGTTTTCCTTTTAGTAAAGGTTTGTTTTAACTGGTTACCGAGATGAAGGATAATGGATCTCATTCAGGTACGGTTGTTCTTACACCCTGATGTGCACAGTACCGATGTTTGGTACTTTTGCACATGCACAGGACCCATTCTGCGCGTGTGTGAGCGGGTCCTGCAACACAGGACGCAGAGGCAGCACTAGACTGTTAGCGACTAACAGTCTGATGCTGTTTTTGGGCAGGGAGGGGCACTTAGTATTTACTAATTGTCATAGTTAAGCCCGAAATGTGAAAGGGCAATGCTTTTAATATATTTTGGCCTTGGACACAACTATTAAACAAACCCCAAGACATAGCCTAGATCTTGGACAGTATAACGTGTAGTAGAGGGCAGGGGCATTTTAAGAGAGGAGGGGACCCTCCATCGCAGGGTCCCCTCCTCTCCGGCAGCAGTAGACTCTGGCATAATACAAGAGTCTACTGTGCATGCGCAGGTCTCTGTGTACATGGCGCCCGCACCATGTTCCCGGGGACACCTCCAGTGCGCATGCGCAAATCACTGGGAAATGGCCGCGAGTGATCTGACGGCGGTGCAGCCAGTGAATCACAGCCGAGCATTTCCCAGACCCCCTTGCAGAGAGAACGTAATGTGCAACGGTTGTCACTGGGCATAGGGACGTCACTGCCCACCTATCCTAGTTATCGGCAAGAGTAGCTATGGGGGAGGGGCAGCACTTTAGGCAATGTTTCCTTTCCTTTTTGGGACTTCTGCAGTGCTGAGGAGGAGTTCCATGCACCCTTAGCAGTGAAAGGGTTAAGCACTCTCTCATCACAACAGACTAATAAATTCTGTAGGATTAGGAGGAGTATTCCACTTCACAGATGAATTAAATATGAGGATATTCAAAACTAGGAGCTATCCATCATTCAGCGCTGATCAAATACATCCATTGCACTAAGCATCCAATTACGGTGAACCCAGCACAGAACCTCACGCGTTCCAAACCTCAGGTGTTTTCCATTACAGGTAATGATTTGCGATCGGCTGCAAAAACAAAAAAGATACTGCAAAGCTCTCTGACATAAAGAGGCAAAACACGCAGAGACACACACAAACACACAATCACCACACGTCTCAAATTCATTAGCAGTGATAGAAAGATCTATTTTCAACAGTTTTAACATGTGATAAGCTTGGGCGCTCGCCCACATCTAATACACAAGAGACTTGTGTCTGCTTCTCCTTTAAGGGACAGGGAAAAGTCCCTCTAACAGTTGGAAATATTTTTGTTTCTCATTAATTAACAGATTTTGCCTCCATGAAGTGCTATTCACAGCTTTTCTGGGACACATTCTTAAACGTCTTTATTTTAAGACTGAGCAGAACATTGGGACACATCTAGCTAGAAATATCACTTGGTTTCAATCTGTCACTTGTTAGGCTCTGATCCGTCCTGCGCCCGCCTCGTTTCCCTGATTATCTCATCCTCCATCTCTCGCCCTCTGTAAACATGTAAGCAGTTAGTCTGTCCTGGACAGGGGCAGCCAGTCCCGAAAGGTTGAACAGTCCAATAAAGCCTGTGTTCTGACGAGTTAAAGGTATAAGGTGATGAGACAGATTAATAGGTATGAGAAGAAAAAATTCACATCAGGGAGGTCATTCTGACCTGATTACTCGCCGACGTTCATAGCAGCAATCAGGTCAGAAGTGCACATGCGCTGGCACCGCAGTGCGCCGATGCATGTGAGACAGCCGACTGCTGTCATTGCCTAGCATCACCTCTGCCTGATTGACAGGCATAGGCGATCGCTGGGTGGGAGGGGCCAGCACGGCGGCGTTTGGCCGCTGTTTTGTGTGTGCGGTCCGGCCAACGCAGGTGTGGCCGGACCGTGCGGGAGGCGGGCCGCAGCTGCTGCGTGACGTAACACACAGCCGCTGCGACCCAGGCAGCGAGGAGTAACTCCCGGCCAGCCGGTGGAGCTGCACTGGCCGGGAGTTACTCTTCAACTACTAAGGTACTGACATGTGGGGCAGACTAGCCCTGTGCTGGGCATCCCCCCGCATGTCAGTGTAAGTGATCGTAGCGTGCTAAATCAGATCGGAATGACCCCCCCCAAGTGCAGTTGCCTAAGGAGAACTTTACAATTAAGAGCATTACTCGAGTGGTAAACGTGCTGCTCTGATCCAGGTGACCACGCTCGGACCTATCCTGTCACGCAACCCAAGAGATGAGCTGGTCAGTCACGTTGGCCACAGGTTCTCTCGGTTCTCAATCACCTTAAGCGTAACTGTAGCCTATTAGCCTGCTAAGGAGATGACTGAACATAGAGGTGCATCGTGGTAACCGTACTCGCCGGTATGTTTGATGATGAGCCGTTCGGATACCATTTGGTGTCACACCCTTTGTGATATTGCAACAAAGAACGGACCACGAACACAAATACTGATACAGCCAGAACAAAGAATGCGGATTGGCTGACCTACGGCCCCTTCTGGGTTAATACCCACCCCAGATCTACGCCCCACAATATATTAGAAGGGTGACAGTCCGATTGGAGCAATAGTTCGGCTATACACTTACTGATAAGAGGAGCCATAAATATAATATCATCTCCTTATAAAACTTCCTGCATGATATAGATTTCATCCACAACGGTACAAATAAACTAGGTTTTGCCTTCTGGCTGGATCACTTGCCCCAGCTCTCCCTTCCAGTCTCTCGCACTCATTTACAGATTCCCTTTGGCTTCTATTTTTTTTTTTCTGTTTCAAAGGAAAAGTTACATATCTGAACATCTCATTAAATTTCCTGCCCGTCTCCTGAATGGGGTATCTTGGGAACTATCCCAATTAGCTTTAAGATTAAACTGTTCATTATTGTTTTATGATTTCTTAGCTCTATTCCCTTTCTCAGGTTGTTTAAACAGAAGCTGCTCCACATTCTTACAATAGTTTGGATGGGGACGTTGTCACGAAATGAAAAACAAACCCAACACTTTCTTTTTTGAGATGTGGGAGAATTTCATCCACCAAGGGTCTAATCTAGAGAGGTTTCCAGAATACCACGAGGTGGTAAGAACTATTTGCAGCAAGATCTGTGTCCATCTCCTCACATACTGGGGGCCGCCCGAGCGCAGGGCAAAGCAGCACGATGCATCCGCAGTTTAATTGCGGATGCATTGATTTAGGGTCAACCACTGGTTGCGCTGGCAGGCGGTCCGCCACCATTTTTTTTTTACCAGAGCGGCAGCGAGTTATGTCAGCTTGCGTCATGCCCCCATTTCGGCTACCACACCCCTGCAACACCGCCCCCCCCCCTCGAACGTCCGCTGGTGTCAATCACATGAGATGGACTCGCGACTGCGTCCATCTCTGAATCGCCCCCCTATGTCCACAAGTCCAAAATCCACCCCAATTCAGCCCCGACTTTGCGTGAAATTCGGCCTCGACTTTGCGTGAAACTCTTTATTACTCTCGCAGTCTTCTTATGGGCTCATCAGAATGTCTAAGATGTCCCATCTTTAAATTCATTAGTTCTCCAGAGCCCATCTTAACATGCCAGGTCAGGGTGCAGTCCCAAATATGTCACCTAGAAATGACTTCACTTTGATCTTTTTTCTTATATCCAGGTATGGGAACTTGTACTTACCTTCACATGCATGTTCTACTAAACCTCAAATGAATCACTAAATTCATGTACAGTCTCCTGGTCTAACAATGTATACACGAGTACCTATAAATGATCATATACCTTAATAAAATAAATAAATAAATAAATATTATATATACACATACATATATATACACATATATATATATATATATATATATATATATATATATATATATATAAAGATATATATATAGTAGGGTTTGAAAGTTTGGGCACCCCAGGCAAAAATTCATTTTAATGTGCAAAAAGAAGCCAAGGAAAGATGGAAAAATCTCCAAAAGGCATCAAATTACAGATTAGACATTCTTATAACATGTCGAAAAATGTTTGATTTTATTTCCATCATTTACACTTTCAAAATAACTGAAATCAAAAAATGGCGTCTGCAAAAGTTTGGCCACCCTGCAGAGTTAATACCTTGCACTGCCTACTTTGGCAAGTATCACAGCTTGTAAATGCTTTTTGTTGCCAGCCAAAAGTCTTTAAATTCTTGTTTGAGGTATCTTCGCCCATTCTTCCTTACAAAAGTCTTCCAGTTCTTTGAGATTCCTGGGCTGTCTGTGAGGCACTGCTTTTTTAAGGTCTATCCATAGATTTTCAATTATGTTGAGGTCAGGAGATTGTGAAGGCCATGGCAAAACCTTCAGTTTACGCCTCTTGATGTAATCCACCGTGGATTTTGAGGTGTGTTTAGGATCATTATCCATTTGTAGAAGCCAGCCTCTCTTTAACTTCAGCTTTTTCACAGATGGCATCAAGTTAGCGTCCAAAATTTGCTGGAATCTTATTGAATCCATTTTTCCTTCTACTTGTGAAATGTTCCCTGTGCCACTGGCTGCAATACAACCCCAAAGCATGATTGATCCACCCCCATGCTTAACAGTTGGACAGATGTTCTTTTCATTAAATCATGTGCCCTTCCTTCTCCAAACGTACCTTTGCTCATTCCGGCCAAAAAGTTCTATTTTAACCTCATCGGTCTACAGAACTTTATTCCAAAATGCATCAGGCTTGTCTATATGTTCATTTGCAAACTTCAAACGCTGATTTTTGTGGTGAGGACGTAGAAAAGGTTTTCTTCTGATGACTCTTCCATGAAGACCATATTTGTACAAGTATCTCTTTATAGTGGAATGGTGTACCACAACTCCATTGTCTGCCAGATCGTGCAGTCAAACGTGGATTTTGACTTGCTTTTCTCACAATCCTGCGAGCTGTTCTGTCTGATATTTTTCTTGGTC